>NC_135549.1:9777341-10012341 GCF_964340395.1 Glandiceps talaboti | reverse complement strand
TTTTGTTAGTGTTGTCGATACGTTTGATAGTGTAAGAATCGAGAACTGGTACATGGTACAGCTGGAGGTATTTACATTCACAGATAGAATTTAGAAACTCACAATCACAGTATAGCAGTGCCGTGACATCAGTACTACCACTACATACAACATCAAAACATACAACAAAACTACAACACCAATAATGCATCGTAACATCATTTCCACCACAACCAAAGGGAACAGTACTGTGGATAACGAACGATCCACGTCCACCAAGACCACTAGTGACAACAACACCATACCACCAGGACAATGCACCAACACAATGACCGATATTACTACAAATACCATCACCATCACTGTGAATAGTGCAAGCAAACCACTTCTAGAATCATTACCACGAAACTAACAAAGTAAAACAACAAGTCTCAAGTCTTAAAGTGACCGACATAGCTAAGGCAATCGGGTATTAAACTTGATATTGCAAGTAAAGAAGCAAATCTGTAGCAGTTTTGTATTCCATAGGATCAGGTACATGATAAGTACTTACCAACATTGTTTTAGTGTTGCTTACGTCTGATCTGGGAAATTTACCCCAGTTAATATATCCGTTACATGAAGTATCACACCGATCGTTGTTGTACTGTGCAGCCATACTCAATTGTATATTTTCATGAACTTTGCACACACTCTCAAACAGTTACTGATGATGTAACAATCTTACCTTTCACAGAAAATACCAACATTGAAGATGTACGTAAATTCTTGGAGGAAGGTATAATGATGAAAGACTTTGATCATCCTAATGTGCTGAGTTTGATTGGTGTATGTATTGACGAAGACCAGAGTCCTCTTATTGTATTACCCTACATGAAACATGGTGACTTAAAGTCATACATAGAAAAACCAGATAGAGTAAGTATGCGTAAAGTTCATATTGTAATCGTGAAAATGAGAAATGAAGGTGTTTTATATAACATAGTACATGTATGTCATAAAGTACGAGTACAGTGCATTCACTTCAGAGAAGTTTTAATGATGCCAAACTAGTAAGTTAGACAATTGGAGTTAGACATAATGTAACTTCTCTTTTTTTCACATTACAACAGGAATTTACTCTGGGCAAACTCATTACGTTTTCATTAAATGTCGCTCAAGGGATGGCATACCTAGCTTCCTTGAAATTCGTCCACCGTGACTTGGCTGCCAGAAACTGCATGTGAGTAAATATCATCGCTTATGAATATAACCTTACATGAAACCAATTGTCCTTTGACTATAAGATGTTTTCAAGTGAACTCGGACACTGTAATTGAATTGACAGTCTTGTAAATGAAAACTCACGACTCATCTTTTAAAGCAAGTCTATGTCTGATAATTTCATTTTCTAGTGAAGATTTGTCTACCTTTTATCTGTAGTTTGTTTATCATCATGATCATCACCATGATGATGATGATGATGATGATGATCATCATCATGATGATGATGATGATGATGATCATCATCATGATGATGATGATGATGATGATCATCATCATCATCATCATCATTTTCTTCTTCTTCTTCTTCTTCTTCTTCTTCTTCTTCTTCTTCTTCTTCTTCTTCTTCTTCTTCTTCTTCTTCTTCTTCTTCTTCTTCTTCTTCTTCTTCTTCTTCTTCTTCTTCTTCTTCTTCTTCTTCTTCAATTCATATTTCACATTTTAAAGCAATGTTTTCACCAGGGTTGATGAGTTAGAAACGATAAAGGTTTCTGATTTTGGATTATCACGTGATATTTATGAACGAGAGTACTACGCCAGTGAAGATAAAAAGGCTAAGCTACCTATTCGATGGATGTCACTGGAAAGTATTAAGAACAATATATACAATGTGAAGACAGACGTGGTAGGTAACTCAATTACGAATAGATATTATTTTGTGCTGTCCTTAGCCTACAGAATTTTACCATGGTTCAAAACTTCTCTAAATTCAACTGGAGCCGCTCTTAAAGCTGCACTAGCTACAACAATTTCTTTTAGCAGGTAACCTAATATATATTCACTAATAATTGGTCAGTTACTTATACAAAGCCACTGTATCTGTTAATTAGTGGTCAACAATATCCGTAGGTGGAATACTGACAAGTTTAAATCTTGAGCAAAACCTTGACTTTGAACCTGTCGCCATGTTAAAACTGCACTAGTTTGTCACTGTAGTCATCTTTTTTTGATCAGTTAACCACAATCTATTCACTGAAAAGTGTTAAAATACAAATAATAATACATGTTAAGCAGCGGTCGATTTTATCCATTAGTATTGCGATAACAGGTTTAAACCGTGATCGCCGTTGAGGGCACTGGTGTTTGGGTATGGACCCAAAAATCAATTTGACTTGATTTTTAATGTTTCCAGCTACAAAAAAATGTGTTCACCATAGGTAATTCAATATGACAATGCATCTTGTTTATCAGTGGTCGTACGGTGTCTTAGTATGGGAATTGCTGACAAGAGGAGAGTTGCCCTACGCCAGTGTTGACTCTTGGGATATTTCTAACTATCTTGAGAAAGGAAAACGACTACCTCAGCCTGCATATGCCCTTGATGTATTGTGAGTATCAAAGCATTATATGATTGTTTAATAAAGCAATGTTTTTCACAATATACTGCTACGCGATAACTACTGAAGATGACGTCATGTCTGTTCATTTTTTTCTTTTCATAACATAAGTAATCAGGGTGAATGTGAAGTACATGTACCTATATTTAGGCCACAATTCCATAGTTAATTTAGATTGTCAAAAAACCACCAGTTTTAATAAACTTGTAGTATCGACATTTGTATAATTGCAGGTATGAACTTTTACTGAAATGTTGGCACCAAGATCCTTCTCAGCGTCCTGACTTCAGTGATATATGCCAACAAGTACAAGACCTGCTCAGTAATGGAGAACAAGACGACGAGAATTATTATTTACAACCTGTACAAAGTCCACATTATATGTCTCTCTCTGATTGAGTTATTTACGGTCTGTCTTTATTCGACTAAATAATCACTGCGTCAAGTTGTTCACTGCACCCATGCCGTACGTTATGTGTAACCCATAGCAACAGATGTTGGCTAATAATTCTAGGAACCTTTTGCTTACTGTTGTCTCTGAATATCAACATCTACTGAAAAGTCAGAGTCGTTGGTTGTGCAATTAATTTACGGATAGTGTAAATATTGCAAATATATCATTCGAAACTGTCAAAGTGAACTATAATTTTTTTAAAATTAAAAATGAACAATTCGTTGGTCTTTTTTAACTTTGAGTACATGTTTTTTATTTCACGGTATTGTTTTTTATAATGCATAGCAGGACATCGTTTTTCGAAATGCGTAGTTTAAAAAGGTCGGGGGGGGGGTTCTTTAAAAAATTGTGCAGCGAGTTATTGAGATAATGTATGATATTGACCATTTCCTTGTTGTTGTTGTTGTTATTGTTGTTGTTGTAGTAGTTAGGGGGTTATACATATAATGAATTTGTTATTCATGTTTATTAATTCGACATTTTTAACATGTTTATTTGACTAAAATATCATAACTTTGGATTTACACTATTTAGAGAGCTACACTTTGTCATATTACCTCAACCTTTTTTTACGTATTCAAGAAAAATGGTAATAAAATCACGAAAATCGTGTGAAGTCGCGCAAGAAATAGTGGGTGCGAAAACTGATGACAACTTAAAAAGACAATGTAAAACTATTCTTCCAATCTGGAATGGCTGTACATCTGATAGGAAGAAATAAACAACACAGAGACCACTTTGAAAAACAATGGAAACCTGAACTAGATACTCACACATGAAAAAAAATATATGATAAAATAAAAATATACCTACCCACCTATTTTTAAAATTGAATGTAATCGGAACCACACAATTTTTTTTACGCCTCATAACATTTGGTTAAACATTTCATTTCAAACAGATGGTACGTTTATTTCAAAGCACTAGTTACATACATTTTACGTATTAAAGTTATTGTTAATAATTCATTTAATAGAATAATATGTCGATATTTCATGTTTGACGATTCTTTCAGATATCAAGTCTGGATCAAAATTATGATATAAGTGGATCTTTTTCATCATTTTCTTGTCAGTAATTTGTTAATAAAAGCTTACAAGATATGTACCAATTCATTTGTTACTATTGTTGTGATTTTTAGTGAGTAGCAAGCACATCTTTCTCGAACACGTGACTCAAATGTTCTTGTACGTAGTGGAACTACCCCAAGTTGGAAAGAGAAGGTATGACATTTGCTTTAGGAACTAACTTTACCAAACTTAACATGTCACCAAATCATTATGACAGTCGTGGTAATTATTGTATATAAAAGACTGTCTATTAATGAATGTAAATTTAATGTATCTACAGGTGTTATAAACATATGAAATAGAGAAATGACAAAGTATGTTCCTCGGTAGCTAACTCCAGGTATTTACCGTGATCTCGAGATGGTGACCATACCACATCAAGAGTAACACTTTCATCATGTTCCTCTGACATTCTTTTGATGCGTCGACTTGAAAGCAATCGACAGTTATATACCAAGCGATGGAAATGACATCCAGAAATTAAGAACAGATTTAAAGACCAGAACTGGGACTATGTAAACAGAGAACAGAATCATCAAACTTTCAGTGAAGTTTTAGCAATAGTTTATATATACGAAATGGGCACTGTACTTCACAAGACATAGTCATAGACACATTCACATATAGCTGATGATATATGTACGAAGTATTATTGAATAACTACCGAAATGTACATCAAGACTAGTCAGCGTATGATTGATTACATTTTGTCATCTGTGACGATTTATTGGCTGGGTCAGGGACGAGAAGAGTTTGTTATTGTACGAACAAGAAATGATAAATAACTAAATTGGGAAAACTGGTAATCACTATCTCACATCCAATCTTCGCATGTTGGCCTACCCGTCCCGGTCGCTTCCCATGTATTGAAACATCACCATGCATAAATAATTATATTGGATTACTATTGTTTACTTGTGATTAAACTTGATTACCTGTGCTTTTACCCAGCTTGTTTACCATTCACTTAGAATAACAATCTTTTTTTTTTATTTTACACTTTTTTAATTTTTTTGCAGATTATTACATTACAAACGTGGATTTAGTCTATGCTGTTTCACATTATAATTATTCATACAAATAGGAAGACATGGTAAAGTTTATATATACACTAGAAGTACAAAATAAAAACCATGTGTCGGTCATCCATACGGCCACGTGCACTCTAATTGTTTGAGACGTGTTCTTTGTAATGGCAGTAGGCAAAATTTGTACAGCTAATTACCCAATCATAGTGACAACAATCATTTACATACCCCCCCCCCCCATGATGTCTCGACCCCAATAAAGATCCCATTTGATCTCAGCCAATCCAGGTAGTTGATAAAATGATTTCTATCAAAATTAGGTAGATAAAACTAGGCAAATGTTGACAGAAAGTCGGTCACATACACTATCTTCTAACTACCGATTTTTAATTTATGTTCTGTTTTATGACTTCTAATATTATATGTGATATATTCCAATGTAATATCGCATTGTCAATACCACCACTCATTGGAGTTTAGAGTCTGTGGACAACAAATTCTTGAATGACAAATACGTTGCTGTTGAGTTTGCTTATAAATACCCACTATTGTCAAATATTTGTCGCTAGTAAGTACTAGCATTTTTTACCTCCCGTAAGGGTACGGGAGGTATTAAAAGGGGAATGTCTGTCTGTCTGTCTGTCTGTCTGTCTGTCTGTCTGTCTGTCTGTCTGTGTTATCATTTTCTAAAAATCGGCTGGCTCAATTGTAATGAAATTTGGGATATATAATCTTTAGGGTAATAGCTAGACCTGATTAGGTTTTGAGCCAGATCTGTTAATGTTTAATTAGAGAAATTTGCATATTAATGAAATCAACTAATTATGCAATATCTTAAGACTGCATACTTCAATTTCAATATAATTTAGTATATTCGTTAAACATAACAACATACATTTGTCCTATAAAATTCGTTGATGTATCTTACAGCGTTAATGAATAATTTGCATAATTATTTATTTTTGGTAGTTAGGCTATATCTTACGACTGCATGCTTCAATTTCAATACAATTCAGTACATACATTAACCATAACAAATTGTGTATGTCCTATAAAGTTAGTTGATGTACCTTACAATGTTAATGAATAATTTGCATAATTAATGATTTTCGGCAATTAGGCTATATCTTAAGACTGCATTAAGCAGTATCATACACTCTTACATACATTAACCTAAGAAAGCATACTTGTCCAAAAAACAAAGCCTGTTACCATAGTTTTTTTAGTTTAATGAGTTATTTGCATAATTAGTGATTCCCTTACGGGAGGCATTCAGTTTAAATCTGGTTATGCATGTAATAGGTCACAGAATGAATTTCGTGAAATTTGAGGAAATTAAACGTAGGTTTTTTGATGCACTCAATTAACTAGTCATTCATTGATTTTAAACCAAATACTAAACAGATTTGGCCTGGGAATTTTACGAATGACGAATAGATAAAAAAGTTTTGTTTATTTAGATATTTTGAACCATACATTTAAAAACCCAAATATTCCGAAGAGACTGAGCTTCTCTTCATCGGTGCGTCTCCAGTTCTGTCAGAGAAATCAAGTTCTGTCACACTATACAATGTAGCCTATAAATTCAACTATTTTCCATGTAAAATCGTGCTCTTGTCTTGGAATGGTATGAATATTAAGTTCGGCAATAGACAGTGGAGGGACACTGTGTATGGTTCGGTCAGCAGTTAACTAGTGAAAACTGAGAAAGTTACCATCATGGCCACGTACGTGTATTCAATGATTAAATTAGATTAAGTAGTTTATTTCTCTTAGAAGCTAAATCAATAAAAGGGATATAATAAACAAAGGACATTAGCCTACCTGTAGACGTGTGTAGGACCACTGACAAGTAAGAAGATCTTGTCTGTGGTAGGACTAACGCTACTACACTATTCCGTTATCCTAACTGACATTTTGATTTTGTGTTCAATTTTCGCTCGTTCGTGGAAATGTAAGTATTATAACTGTGGGTGATACTTCCATGGCTCGTCACAGTCGTGGCAGACTAATATACAAATTAAAACTTGGGACAAATTGTACCGAAATAACGAATGCCTCTTGATGCCTCTTGCGACCTACAATATTGGGCACACGCTATATGTTTACAATTACAGCGGAGGGTTACTACAGGCCCGGGACTACAGGTACCTGTATTTTCACAGGAAAAACAGTTTTGAGTGTGTTCAGCTAAAAACAAAGCCAGCAGCGTGGACATAGCTACGTTTATACGATAGGAAGATACATGCATGTGTATCGATGTGCATAGTTTTGCTGGGGTTGCTCGTTGGTGATATCGACGAGGGAGCGGTGTACACCGTATACCATAGACCGGAGGCGCGATGCTTATATTTCGATTATGCAAAGTGTGTACCCTTACGACAAAGGTGAAAGGTCGTCATGTGTTGGTAGTGAAGAAGAAGGAAGCTGGACAATTGACCCCCGCGTCAATTGGACCCTCCACCAAACCCGGCCCTGTCTCAACACAATTCGACCGAAGCAACCATCGCCCTGTTATAAGCAACATGTTTTACAATTACACGTTTTGTTATTACTAGCAAATATGGGGGCAATTATTAGTTAGATCGTAGTATCGACACGGCAAAGTGCGATCTCGCATGCAATGCACTGGCGACTCAGTGTTGTAATGTTGATCTGCATCTAAGTACGGTAATCAACTACAGCAGGATTCGCAATATATACACATTATTAAAACCCAGTCAATTCCAACTGATTTTCAGTGACTTTGTCAACCCGGAGTAACAAAATCGAAAAGTTAAAGTTGATCAAGTTGCGTGCATAACGTTAGGGTGCCTTCAGTATTTACAAGGGGGAGGGCCGGAGGAAATCACACATGGTCTGTTAAGTAAAACATGACCCTCCCCCATTCTCCATTTGTAAAAAGTTACCCTCCCCTTTGCCCCATTTTGTAACACATGACCCTCCCCATGACAATTGCATATACAGAACGTTAATCAATATTCCCATATTATATGTATACATACAAATTAAACGATTTTGACTCTGTATTAGAAAGCAATATTTGTACATATAAAGTGACAAAACAGTAAAAGACTGGCTAGTTACCTTTCTCTTATAATCATACACAATCTAGTTAGTATCCAAAACATGCTTTCCATATTGTGCATACTCTGCCTGATCTGATCTGCAAAAGTTCCCTGATATCATTGTCATCATCACCTTCACGGTATTGCCATTATCAGTGTCACTCTAATCTGACTCACTAGTACTACTTGAGTCAGTACATGTATCACTGGTTCACTGCCTGTGTTCTCTATGACATTCAAAACTAAATCATCATCATCATCATCATCATCATCATCATCATCATCATCATCATCATCATCATCATCATCATCATCATCATCATCATCGCTACCATCACCATCATATTTTAACAACAACATTCACGGACAGTGTGAATTATAAGGTGAGATGGTACACTCAACAAAATGCATCGTTTTATTAAACAATTTTCTTACAACACATGAGGGTATATTTATTTTTGTATTTCGGCATGTAAAGTACTCGTAAAAATAAATGTTGAGTGCTCATCTCACTTTTACACATCAAAACACACAAAACAAATTGACAATAACTGAATCTTCAATTTGGTCACAATACTACGGATTGTAAAATGTGACCCTCCCCCAAACATTGTAATGCAAAATATGACCCTCTCCAAGAACAGGTTTGTAAAATGTGACCCCCCCCCCGATTCCTCCGGCCCTCCCCCTTGTAAATACTGAAGGCTCCCTTAAGGATCCAATTGACTTGGGTCCAATTGACGCGGGGTCCAATTGTCCACCTTCTGGTCACGTGTATGATGCTTCCATGATCTGACGGATACATATGGTGAGTGGTGGGTATATAACCTCAGAGTTGTAACTAGATAGTAGTGGTGCTGCTTGCAGACGGATTAAGTCGGGAATCGGTCTAGCAATGTACCTCTCCTTTCACAAGGGACATTGTCAGAATCGAGTCCCCACTCATATGCAAGCAGGACGATCTAACCATTGTGGTATTTATTCAGTGTTACACAATACAGTGAATAAGCAGTTGCGTCAATGTTTTCTGTAACTGAATATTAAACGAGCTATAGGCAACAATCGCTTGTGGGTTGTCGTTGTACTACACGTATTAAATAATTCTGAAATATGCAATCGATATATGCATGGAGGTATCTCCCCTTATTGAATCGATTTTACATTTCATGCTCGCAAACCAAAACCTAAATTTCGGCTGAGCAAGGACGGTGTATCCCCGTAAGTCATGATTTATGGCGTAAAGGTGACAGTTGGATTGGATTGGCATTGGCTACAGCTGAATGGAGTACAACCGTTCAGTAGTTGAATCACATGTAAAGCCCACGGTGTGCCATAAATCTGCCTCACAAAGTCGTTGTAAACATAATTTGCAAGCCATCTAGTACTTTGCCTGTAAATGGCATAGTCTATATGTTTGTTGATAAAATATATCATGCACGTTATAAACAGTCCACCATGTATGATATGTTTATATTTTAATGACATTTTAGAAAAACATAAACATCCCTCGGATGTTATGTGGTAACAATCTATTGGCAGAGAAGAGCATGCATCATCAATTCATACTGTGAAAACAGCCTCAGTGACAAATTAAACCTGAGTGTACATCACTATTTATTTATCAACCATTTATTTATTTATTAACCATCCAACTATTACAAATTGTGACCAGGACAATGATTACACGTAGACTATCATCAGTGTGTTATGTTAGTTTAATCATAGACAATGGAGGGGAGATGGTTTATGAGGACATTTGTACTTCATAACGATTTTTCATCTGTGGATCGTAGCAATTAAAAAAAATCTTCTTTAATACGTGGGGTAGGTAGATATTTTATTATCTATATATATATTTTCCATGTGAGTGTCTAGTTCAGGTAGTCAGGCCAAACAAAACATTGTTTGGTTCCAGTTATGCTCAATTTTAGAATAGGGGTAGGTAGATTTTTTATTTAATTTTTTTTTAATATTTGTTTTCTCATGTGTGAGTGTCTAGTTCAGGTAGTTATGTTTTCCATTGTTTTCCATATGGGTCTCTGTGTTATTGGTTTCTTCTCATCAGATGTACAGCCATTACAGATTGAAAGAGCAGCTTTATTTTGTCATTTTTAAATTGATGTCAGTTTCCGCATCTCAATACCGGTGCCGCACAAATGTCCTTACGTCTGATGCCAGCACCATAATAGGGCAGTTCTACTGGCACAGCACAGTTTAGGTCCAGTCTGATAGCGATGGAGTCCCGAACATAATTAAATATCACTATTTCTCACCAGACTTCACACAATTTTCGCAATTTTATTATTTTATTTTCGAATACGTCAAAAAAAGAGTTTATGGTCGGCAGTGAAAATCTAGGTGGGGTCGGGTAAAGGGAACCACAACTTTTTTAGGCCTTATGTTTTCCATTGTTTATATATATGGTCTCTGTGTTATTGGTTTCTTCTAATCAGATGTACAACTATTACAGATTGGAAGAACATTTTTATATCTTGCGAGACTTAAATTTTCGCGATTTTATTATTTTGTTCTCGAATACGTCATAAAAAGTTTAGGATCGGCAGTGAAAACTAGGTGGGGTCGGGTAACCGGAACCACACAATTGTTTTTAGGCCAAATGCCTACATGTACCGTCCCCCATGCCTACGTACCTTTTTTCTGAAGGCATTTTATTGTAAACACAATATCTGTTTTGCTTTCACGTAGTAAACTTCGTTTTAATTCACTTACATTCACATTCACTTCATCAACTATAGTCATTCGGTATTCATTATTCTCAAAGAATACAAGCAGTATAGTAGTGTAGAGAGTCTTATGACCAATTTGTAGCTTTATTTACTAACAATTGATCAAGTAACGAGCACGCTAACCATTCAACCATCATGACTCATACATCCATGCATACATGCATATATACATGCATACATACATACATACATACATACATACATACATACATACATACATACATACACGCAACAGTGTTTCTTTTGGTATATTTCCTTGCCAATGTCACTTCTTGTGTACACGGCTTAATAAATGAATAACTAATACATACATACATACATACATACATACATACATACATACATACATACATACATACATACACATGCACATACATCCATTCATACATTCTTCTGAACAGAAGAATGATCTTCTACATGTATATCCGCTTGGCTGCACTGATGGGATAACAAATGTGAGAACCGGATGCATTGTATTTAAACCATGGCCTTTAAGAAGTAGTTTCGATACTGAATATGCATATCAATTATCATAACTGATAAATGTGCACAAACCATATTTTGAGATTGCTTTGTGAGAAATACGTTCCAAATTTCATCCAACCAGTGGTTATGCCTTTTTGATGACAAAGCCTGTATCATAAAATACCACGACCTAACATTTCAATATATCTCAAATGTGTCACGTTTTAGACATGTAAATACTAGTAAATCGATGAATTCTACCACCTGGTAATGTGTTAACATTCCATAAATAGCCAGTACGACCTTTTGTCATTCTTGATTATGTCCACTATTTGTAAATGCCCCGGTAAGGCATTCTTTTGCTGAAGTACATATAATACCATACTATTAACGAAAGACTGAGTAACTGTAGGTGACCTCGCCGACCTACAAGATACACTTTAACCTCACATCAGAATTTGAAGTGGATGTTTACGAAATATCTAAAACAGTTAGTAACTTGCCTAACTCATATATCACATCACTGGCATTGGTCTGATAAAAAAAGAGCAAGGCTTGTCCATTTATACAAGTGATGCATACCATGACACGGTACGGTCTCGTTGAAGCACAGACTTCTTACTTGTCTGTGGTTGAAGTGACTTCGAGGCAACTTGGGTGTATAGATAGATAGGGGAACTCCACATTCCGGAATAGTGATGTGTTTCCAGGAGTGTATAGGTTAAAATTGGTCATTATCGAAACGGGATAGACATTGTCATATTTGGAGATTGATCAATGCCTGTCATATTATAAGCTAAATGTACTAAAGTGCACCCGAAAGGTGACGTGTCATATTCTGATAGAATGGTGGGGACCGTCATCTGAAAACAGCTCGCGATTTGTGAAGGGGGAGGTGAAGGGTCATTAAGTTTATTGATCAGTATTCATTTTGAGTAACCACACCGCCACGTGATTATATTGACCGAGTCTGACTCTACAACGTTCCGAGTAATTGCTATCAAATACTGCCACTGAGTGGAATAAGGTAAACATTACAAGCATCTCGTAACATATGCTGTGTTGGGAAATGGTCATTTCAAGAGCCAAAGATGTTTAGCACAACTGAACTGATAAGGTTCAGTAGTGCTATAGGCATGGCAGAGTGTCTGTCTGTCTGTCTGTCTGTCTGTCTGTCTGTCTGTCTGTCTGTCTGTATGTCTGTCTGTCTGTCTGTCTCTGTGTAATTATGTGAAGTTTGGTCAAAAACTTATATCTCAAAAAGTACTTAGTCAATGAGACTGAAACTTGGTGAGATGTTTCTAGAAGTGTTATCATTCTGCAGATTTTCTTCAAAACATTTTGACACAATTGGCCCTAGCATCCATGACCACGTCCTTAGCAACAACCAAATGGCAGTATATTTTGGTCAAATAACAACATCATCTGGTAGGCAAGTGAGTAAACATTCAAAAAATGTATGCAAATACACCACGCCCACAGCAACAGCCAAACGGTGGTGTATTTCACAAAGATAACGGAGATTCTTAGACAAGTGAAAAAACATTCAAAAAATGTATGTAGATGTGCCTAGCAACAAGACCACGCCCATAGCAACAGCCAAATGATCATGTATATTGCAAAGATAACAAGGATTAATAGCCAAATGAATAAACATTCAAAAACTGTATGCAAATATGCCTAGCAACAAGACCACGCCCATAGCAACAGCCAAATGATCCCGTATATTGCAAAGATAGCATCAAGGATTCATAGACAAGTGAACGAACATTCAAAAATGTATTCAAATATATCAAGCAACATGTATATTGCAAAGATAACAGGGTTGGAAAGGCAACTGGAGAGTCATTCAGCACATGAACACCTATACCTATCACGGCTCAGCATGTGGGTTAACATTTTAAAAACTGTACAGCTATGCTACAACGCCATTGGCGCTATTTTTTAAGTACTCTTTCCCTTCTACATATTCTAGATGCTTTATGTTGGACATCTGATGTGATCGTTTACTTCCAATCTTGGCAACGGTACACAAGAGAGTTTACATTTGTACATGCCACCTTTTCGTGCCTTGAAATGGAGTCAACCTATATATTTCTGTTATTTGGGATCTTTTCGGTTTGTATGTCACAGACAGTCGTCACAAATACACACGTGCCAGGTAAGATGCAGTACTCAGTTATCGATAAAAATACCGGTGACATTTATTTAACGGCTGAAGATGTAGATCGAAAGGGAAGTTCAATCGTATATAAACTTTCTAATGAAAACCTAGAGGTACTGATTTCCATACAAATTGACCGTGCTATTAAGTTTATGATAATCGACTACAATCAAAATGAGATCATTCTGTGTGGTGATAAGGTTTATGACAATGGGAAGTGTTACCCCTATGACTTGGCCACTCTCACCGTAAAAGAAAAGACTTCTTCTACCTGCATTGTGTCAAGCATTTGGAATAGAAATGCGTGTACCCCAACGAGTACAGACGTTGCAGCCTTCTTTTCTAGTGAAAACGAGAACATTCTATACATAGCAACTACTCCTGAATTCGTTGAGTCTCGTATTTGCGAAACACCAAGATTTGCGAGTAGAAATACCATGTCCACAACTGATAGCTATTTGAAATTACTATCATCACCCGAATCCAAGGAGGGGTCATCGGCACTGTATTTGTCAACGTACACAAACACAGTCGTAAATACGTCAGACGCCACTGTGTATGGATTCAGTCTTAATGGATTCGGATACTTCATTGGTACGTATGAATCGAATTCTGGACCCATAGCACGTATTTCCCGCGTTTGTCTGTCAGATAGTGAATTTAAATCGTACATGGAAATACCATTACAATGTCGACAGGGACTCATTTCTCGGGTAAATGACGTCATCCCAAGCAGTGTTGTAACGTGGGCACAGATGACACAAGCTAGTCAAAGTATGGCGGAAAGTCTTGGTTACACAGAAGGTGAAGATGTTCTCTACTATATTATGTCCATGGAAATTTTATGTGTTGTACCAATGACCAGTGTAGAGGCTGCTTTTCAACATAACATACAGCGATGTCTTGATGGTAGAAACCTGACGGTTGCATCTCCAGAAACCAGACACGTTCTCTGTCCACGAAATGTGAGTCTAATTGAAATATTATCTCCAATGCAAAGTAAAGTTATGTGTACATTTCAAAGTAACATTTTGAGTAATTGTGAACATCTAGATATTGTAGAACCTTTTTGTACCATGCGAAATAACAATTTGAATCACCACAAGAGAGAGAAAGAGAGAGAGAGAGAGAGAGAGAGAGAGAGAGAGAGAGAGAGAGAGAGAGAGAGAGAGAGAGAGAGAGAGAGAGAGAGAGAGAGAGAGAGAGAGAGAGGGGGAGAGAGGGGGGGGGGAAGGGAGGGATGGAGATAGAGGGTGAAACAGAATGACAGACACTAACAGACAGATGCGCACTGACATAGTGACAAACGAAAAGCAACACTGTGTACTTTATAGTCATAATTTCATTTTAAATTGTGCTAAACTATGACATATTTCTTAAATATGAAGTCGTCAACGTACTATAATATCACTTATATCGTTACTTATATTAGATCTGTGATAGCATGTAGTTTGATAAAGAAACGTTCAGTCAATCCACTATCAATGGATGATATGTTGGCCACAAACACATTCATTGCTGTCTTTAGGAAATGACTTGAAGCATATAAGGTTTAGACATAGACATTCTCTCAAACCAGAGTAAATTTTTTATGTTGACGACGATGTCATACTTATTACTACGATGATAACGTCGTGGTTTAATTAAACTTTTCGATTGTAATGAGATTGATACATGATTGTTTTGATATAAGATGACCCATACTGGGAACGACCTCACCCATTTCAATCGGTTTTTTTTACTTGAAGGAGCAAATACAAGCTAGTGATGCAGTTTGCGGAATACCTGGTGATTTGCCGGCTTTACCTTTGGCTGGAGGTATACCCCTCTTTGGTGAAGCTGTGATGTATATCGACCGAGCAAAGATTGCCGAAGTCATCACAACTGGGAAGCATTCAATTATAAGCTACAGTGATGGCGAATACTTTAGAGAGGTAATACATGAATTTAGCTTAAGTATATTGCAGACACCTGGTTGTGTTTAAATGTGCCTGATTTTTTTTTCGATTCCTGAACAGAAGACGTAAAAGTCATCTTGTTCACTTCAGTGTTTAAACCTATTGTATTAGAATAGGGAACTTGCAAACCCGCCATGTTGAATGTTGCATCATGGGAAATGTGATAATAAATACTTATGAATTAGCATTGTAAACAATAATGTTACATTGTTTGTTACAACAAATAATCAATTCATAGTCACCCTGACCATTCTGGGTGGATTATTTTATCGGTAGCTCCAGATTAGGTATTACGATAACCACAGATAATCACATAGTCCTTTGCGTCTGAGCATGCTCAGTCTGGATTGCAAGTTCCCTATTTATTTGTTGTTCATAAATTCTTTTTTTTTAATCGTAGGTTATATTTTTGTTTTTATTAGAGGTTAATTTCATCAAGTCCTGGCAGTTTACCGCAGTTGAATGATTATACGCCATCTTGTCCACGAATCAACAAACAATTATTACTACATCCAGACAGCATACACAACTTCATATTGGAGGGAGTCTCATCAGAATCACAGGACGCACACGTCTTACCAGAGGTAAGTCAACATACATACATACATACATACATACATACATACATACATACATACACACACACCCACATACATACATACATACATACATACATACATACATACATACATACATACATACATACATACATACATATACATACATACATACATACCTACATACATACATACATACATACATACATACATACATACATACATACATACCTACATACATACATACATACATACATACATACATACATACCTACTTACCTACCTACCTACCTACATACATACATACATACATACATACATACATACATACATACATACATACATACCTACATACATACATACATACATACATACATACATACCTACTTACCTACCTACCTACATACATACATACATACATACATACATACATACATACATACATACATACATACATACATACATACATACATTCATACATACATACATACATACATACATACATACATACATACATACATACATACATACATACATACATACATACATACATACATACATACATACAAAGAAATGCATATGGAACTTGTGAATAAATAGATGTAAAATCCGACGTTTCGAATAAAAATTCTTTATCAAGGTATTTATCGGCAAGCTTTAGACATATTAGGTAAACACCTGGATATATCTGAATGTAATGGAACAGAACGACATATATACAGACATACATAAATAATTGTTCATCGTTTGAAATATATTACATGTATTGGCTGTTACTCCCGCTGTCTGATAAAATCTTTAAAGTCAAAACAACGTGGCAATCACGAGAGCATCACCAATTGAAGGTTTTAAACGCCTACAAGTGAGACTTATACCTATCAAGGAATCAGGGTGTTTCTGACGTCGAAATGACCTATTACAGAATAACTTGTTAATGACATTGTAAAACGATTGATTCTAGGGACGATCGACAAAAGTGACGAAACACCTTTCGTCAAACTGTACTGTAAATTTAGGCTGCTCCTCCTGTGTGTCTGACCCCTATTGTGGATGGTGTCGTCAAGAAAAAAGGTACCTAATAGATATACGTGTATCAATTTATTTTGATTATTTTGTAAACCTTCATCAGGACACATGTACACGCACGTAAAGTCACATTGAAGTATTCAGGCAGGCTGGAATCCGTATGCCCATATACATGCATGCAACTTTGTCATTTTTAGTATAACTGGACGGAGGTTTAGTATACAATAGGCATGGTAAAGCGTTTGTCAGTCAATCTGTCTGTCTGTCTGTCTGTCTGTCTGTATGTCTGTCTGTCTGTCTGTCGGTCTGTCTTAACAACGTAATGTCAAAATCAGCCGGACCAACTTTGGTATTTGGTGGGTGACATTTGTTTGGGTGTCTAATCGGGAATTTGTTCAAAGCAAAATGATCGCATCACACATGTGATTTGGAGAAAAGATTTGGCCAAAAAACTTAAATTCAAAAACCACTGCACAGATTGGTTTGGATTTCGGTGGCAATGTTCTTAGGGATGTGTGAATGAAGAATTGTTCATGACATGATTATTCCATAAGTGATATGCAAATTTGGTCTAAAAAATCTCTTTTTGGTCTAAAACTTATAGCTCGTAAAATACCCAGTGAATTGGGCTGAAGTTTGGCGGGAAAGTTTCTGTACGTGTTATTCTGCAGATATTATTCAAAATATTTTGACACAATAATTATCCCTACAACTATGACCTTAGCAACAGCCAAATGCTGTTTTAAATTGCTAAGATCATGAAACGTACATTGAATAAACATTGAAAATGTATACAAAGATGCCTAGCAACTGAAATACGCCCATAGCAACAGCCAAATCATGGTATGAATTACAAAGATAACAGGGATGGGTAGGCAAGTGAATATACGTTAAAAATGTACACAAATATGCCCAAGTCAACGCCCATAGCAACATCCAAATGATGGTATGTATTGCAAGATAATAACATGGATTAATGGACAAGTGAATAGATGTTCCAAAGAATGAACATATATATACCTAGCAACAAGACCACACTCATAGAACAACCAAATTATGGTGTATATTGCAAAGATAACGGGAATAGTTAGACAACTGGATAAATATACAAAAAAGTGAACATACATATGCCTAGAAACAAGACCACACCCATAGCAAGAACCAAATTGTGGTGTGTAATGCATTGGTAACAAAAAGATTACTAGACAAGTGAAAAAAAATCATTTAAAAAATGTATGCAGATATGCCTAGCAACAAGACCATGTCCATAGCAACATCCAAATGATGGCGTATACATAAAGTAAACACACATATGCCTAGCAACAAACCCACGCCCATAACAACGGTGAAATTGTGGTGAATATGGCAAAGGTAACAACAGGGCTGGATGTGTAAACTTTCAGCAAATGGGTATATTTGCCTAGCAACTACTCCACGTCCACAGCAACATTGCAATGATATAAATATACTGCAAAAATAAAAATTGATGGTCAGACAAGTTGATGATTTTTAATGATGCATTAACTACTAAAGTTGTGGTACAACGCCATTGGTGCCGTTTTTTCATCAGGTAACCAAAGATACATTCACTAAAAATTGGTGAATTACTCATAAAAAACATTGCAGATGTTAGTTAATAATCAATATGTAGAGATACATTTAAGTCATGAGTGAACCCTAGTAATATGTCGCTATGTTAAAACTGAACTAGTTTGTAACTGTAATATCATTTTTTTTATCACACAACCATGCTCTGTTCACTGAAAATTGTTAAAATACTAATAATTATACATTAAACATGTTATGATGTTAATCAGCGGTAGATCTTATCCGTAAATAGTTCAGTAACAGGTTGAAATCGTGATCGCCGTTGAGGGCGCTAATTTTTAGATGCTGATTAAAAAATGATTTGTCGTACCATATCATGTATACAGCTACAAAAATACGTTTAGGCACAGGTGATTCAATAATGTTCACGGTGTACGACATTACGAGTAAGTTTTTTTTTCTAACAAAACATTTTCATAAAAATATTCCCGTTACAGCTAGTGCAGTTCTAATAGGTTGATTTGTATGTTTGGCTCCCAAACTTTCGAAATGTTCATGATTGTAATCATATTTAGGAAATGTATTGTGTGTGTGTGTGTGTGTGTGTGTGTGTGTGTGCGTGCGTGCGTACACGTGTTTCTTTATTTGATCCACACCGTCTTGACTGTATGACTATATATAGGTGTACACTGGAGGCACTCTGTCCGAGTGGTGAATGGTTACAGCAAGATGCGTCCTCCTTTTATCGAGAGGATGGGCGTTTTGTAATTAGTCCTGTATGTGTATACATCGATCTTGTTGGTGAATATTGGGTTCAGGTGAGACCATATGCATATTTTTGGAACACGTTACTGTATGTCATTATTTCCATTTCTTGAATGTTTTAACATAACTAAGTGTTTATCCATTAATTCGCTTAACAATTGATACACTGTATGATTGTCAGCAGTAATTTGATCGATATGTTCTGATCTTAAAGTACCTAACCCTAACACTAACCAATGTCACAGGGGCAGGAGGGGAATGCCAAAATCACAAAGTAATGTAAAGTTAGACAATACAAGGAAAACAACAACTTACAATATAAATTATGTGAAAACTAAAATTATTTTCAAGTATCAAAATCTATACATTACATCTCAGACCACTAAAAATACGTTAGTGGTCAGAGATTACATTCAACTTGTTAATCTTAAGAATATAATCATTTATTAACCATATACTAATATGCCGTCAAGTCACTATAGTAATATTAGTAGTGGTTTCAGATATATCAAACATCATGTCTTGGTCTGAGTGTCACGTTGGAACATTATACAGTAAAACGTTTCGTTTATGTCTTGGAGGCATTTTAGCTTTACTTGTAGAGGCCTGGGGTCATTTCGAGATAGTTAGAGTTCATCATCAAACCGTCTGAAGTTGTACACACAATATTTAAAGGGGTATAAACTTGGTGTTTACGTGTTTTAGGGTAATCTTTGCTACATATTCAAACCTACCTGTATAATCTTCATCACGTGCTATTGACAGAACCTCATCAGCCACATTGTTCAATGACATGGGATTCGATGACTTGAGTACAGTATACTACAATGTTGAGGAATCCCTACTATTTCATCAACTGTTGTAACAATATAATGCCAGAAAACAACTTTTAATGCCATCGAAGACATGCATCAACATGAATATAATACTAGATTTATTAGATTTTATGTGAACTTAGTATTTTTCACTTATAAATCGTTAAAACAGTATATAAACTCAGATTGTGCCATTTGAATATCTCTATCACATTTAGAGAATGAATTGTCTTCCAAATCAAATCAAATTTCATCTCTCATCTTGTTCTGCTATAGTTTTCCCCAGATGCTGGATTACTTTCGAGTTCAACCGAACTTACTGTAAATATCACTAGTGAGAAGTCATTACCGATATATCTTGATACCCCTGTACTGATATACATCGGTGATATACGAAAGTGTGATGATGTGGAGCTTTTGACGGCTGGTTACAATGAAACAGAGCTTGGTTTGACATCATCTAACTCCGGGTAAGGCCCTTTATGGAGCTATATATGACATACTATTATTAGAGTAAAAGAAGTGCTACCATAAATATACATGAGAAAGAAGTTTCAAGTCGATTGCAGGGACGTGTTATATCATTCCGTTAAACAGTGAATGCTTCCTCACATTTTCCTGCTATTCATTGCAATCGTTTTCAATCCGCTCTCTCCATATATATAGTCAAGCTCCCCAATATGACCAACATCCTTTCCATACCGAACCAATTCACCAATATTCATCATATAGCAATGTGTATGTATGTATGTATGTATGTATGTATGTATGTATGTATGTATGTATGTATGTATAATGTATGTATGTATGTATGTATGTATGTATGTACGTATGTATGTATGTATAATGTGCGTGCGTGCGTGTTTGTGTTTGTTTGTTTGTTTGTTTGTTTGTTTGTTTGTTTGTTTGTGTGTGTGTGTGTGTGTGTGTGTGTGTGTGTGTGTGTAGTTAATATTTAACTTATAACTTAATATTCATTTATTCCGAGAAATATAAGATACAATGTCCTGATGATACAGTTATATATAAATATATTGATATCCGAAAAGGGGGTTATGGATAGTTGAGCAGCATCTAATCGATTCCACCCCTTTACATCATGAGTGCGTGTATTAGACTAACGGTCTTGTTTGTGTTATGTCAGTTACAGTTACTTATTTCGGTGTCGGGTACCGAAATCACTGGAGAAATATGAAACTGTTGTATCAGTATTAGTCTATGATTTCCCATACGGCATCAACCTTTGGCTTAATTCGACGGAGAAGTTCAAAATTGCGGTGAGTAGATAATGAGACATTAGAAATTGGTATATATATATATTATATGTGTATTTTGTTAACTCAGGGCAATGACGAGCAGAGTTCCATTGTCGCAAACACTTATCAATTAGTGTAGCACATTCAGATATACATGTACATGAATAGAAGGAGGTTAATGGTATTTATATGTAGCTGTAGGTACCATTTACACATTTCCATCTTATCCTGGCTCTCTACAGACCCCCGTGTTTGGAAACTTCATGCCGACAAAAGGCCCAGAGTCTGGTGGAACACTGTTGGAAATAACCGGTGAACATTTGCTCACTGGCAATTCTATCAACATCACCATTGCCGGGGTACTTTGTCAACTACGCAGGTAACAGACTACAGCGGCAATTCTTACTTTCGCCCATTTTGATTTTTCTCCACTATATATAAAGCACTGTTTAATATTTGTGCATTTAACGATGAACGAGACATATAAATGATGGATAAAGGCCAAATCTGCATGTGAATAGGGGTCTGCTTAATGTGATGCTCATTATGCTAGATGACTTTCACCATGTAACACGCTCACAGGTACACGTTGAGAAGTGTCGAGACACTCACTCAGGATTGACAATGGGTCCTTTAATGTGACACTGACATATAGAATGAACATTAATAGCCTGATACATATGTAAGTACACCGATAGGATTTTAATAGTTAATTACCCATAGATGTACACATACATATACAAATGTAAAGATTAAGAGATTTACAACTCTTTTCTTCCAAAGCTAAGCTAACTATTACAAATAACAATTATTCAATGTTTGTGCCGTGTCTCATTAAGGGCCTATTCCACCAATGAGCGTCTGTTTTGTATCACGGGAAGCGTACCTAATCCCATGGATTCACGCGTGACTATCACATACGAGGGACAGTACACAGTGGAATCGATTCGACGATATATATACACAGAAGACCCGTTCATTGAACTTATCTATCCATTGAGGACATTTGTTGGGTAGGTATACAGTAATGTGGTGACCAAAACTACGTAAATCTGTACAAATAACATTTGTAGGGTATGTATACAATAATGTGGTGATCATAAGTGTACGTAAATCTGTACAAATAACATTTTTTTGGGTATGGCGATAAAACAATGTGGTGGCCATAATTGTAAGTAAATGTTTACAAATAACATTTGTTGGGTATGTATACAAT
Organism: Glandiceps talaboti; assembly: GCF_964340395.1. NCBI lineage: Eukaryota > Metazoa > Hemichordata > Enteropneusta > Spengelidae > Glandiceps > Glandiceps talaboti. The sequence goes on along the minus strand of NC_135549.1, from coordinate 9,989,625 downwards.
AATGTGGTGATCATAATTGTATGTAAATCTGTACAAATAACATTTTTTGGGTATGGCGATAAAACAATGTGGTGGCCATAATTGTAAGTAAATGTTTACAAATAACATTTGTTGTGTATAGGTATACAGTAATGTGGTGGCCATAATTGTGCATAACTTAAAGGAATGAGCAGAATTTACGACAGACTAGGGGGAAGGGGGGGGGGTTGAGGAGAAATATATCGAACAATTGCTTGTATGAATGTGAGGCTTGATAAATTAGGAATTTCAACATATAATGTGTACTAATGTGTTACAGGAACTTGCATTTTGAGCATGGTATTTGTTGTATTGACTTATAGTTAATATGTAAGCAGCATATGACAGTCAGGGAGAATTTCAAATGTATACATAAATAGCATTACGTTATGCACGTCTCAATTCACAGTTTATCTATCCAATATGCAAATATTAGAATGACAGTAACTTTAAAAGCATACATTACTACTACTGACAACACATGAAAACAATAATGTTATGTGAATAATTTTGTTCATATTAACAGCGGGGGTGCGATCCAGTACATAACTGGTACGAATCTAGATTCCATTGCAAGACCACAGTTCGTTGTTGTGATGTCTATCAATAGCAGCTTTGTCGATGAATTCAAAAATGTAAGTTTGATTTGGAACATATTATCACATTTTCAATCCCACTTTTAGACACACAAGTTTACAAAAAACGAACTTATATTACATACAAAATTAATATATGTTTAGTGATGCACAAAATAACCATTCAACTTCAATTTTCTTTTAACTTAAAACCCTCACAACCTCGGTACACTAAAGAGTGTCACCATGATTCCATATTACATGTGTGTGTGTGTGTGTGTGTGTGTGTGTGTGTGTGTGTGTGTGTGTGTGTGTGTGTAATACATTTCATTCATGCTTGAAGACTACGATTCCAAAAGTTGTGTTTCTTAGCGTACTGTTCGTGGTATTAAAACGATTATCGATGTAGATGTTAAATGAATGTGTAAATGGAGATTGAACTGCACAGTGGTTCTTCTGAATTTACGAGTAAGTCCTCTCTATGTAATAGTACTTACGGCTATATGTAATCACAGCAAGTTTTGCATATTGATCGGGGAATTTGCATATTTTTCAGTTTCCCACTTCACCATGTTTTTTGTCTCCTTGTAACCCAGGACTGCAAAGTATGGAACGCTACGTCAATGACATGTCCTTCTCCAGAAATCAATATATCCGCCACGTTAGAAGAGTCTACGGTTAAACGTAGTACTGATGATGAGGAGTGTTATTTTGTTACACGCACTGCCAGTGGAGACCCGGTAGAATTTCAAATTGGGTTTATCATGGACGGTGTTGAAGCTTGGCTTCCATCATACATCGATCAATACCTAGACCAGCAATATACCACCCTAACAGTAGCCAGGGATCCAGTGTTTTACACGTTTGCTGGTGACAGTAATATCACCTCTTTCAATCCAGAAGATGACCAGTATCTTGTAATAGAGGTAGATAAATAGTTCATCGTACATACAAGAGAGCTTTACTTTAAAGGCAGGATTACACTGGAAATGGAGTGATAGTGGAGAGGATGGTTGGTATGTGTATGTGTATGTATATGTGTGTGTGTGTGTGTGTGTGTGTGCACGCGCGCGCGTGCGTGCGTGTGCGTGTGCTGAGAAATTTATGTTGTATGCAAGGAGCTTAGGATCGGAGCCTGAACTGAGTAACCTGCTAAAAATGAGATGGGATGGGATGGTTTTGACTGCAACTCATATTGAGATTGTTATTGACGTGTTCATTTCAGGGAGAGAGACTTGACTGTGGTGCGATGAAACAAGACATGACAGTTGAAGTTGGAGTAGACTTCTGCAAACCAATAATCTCTCTGTATGGCACGCAACTAACATGCAAACCGCCAGAGGATGAACCTCCAATCAGAAATATATATGCCACCGACCATGGTTTACCACACGTTTCGGTAAGTTTATCTACTTCAAAAGAACGGATTGCAATATATTGGGGCGCTATCTTTACATATTGTAAAAGCAAAATGGTATATTACTTATCGACCAGTGTAGCCAGTTGATTTTCTACCTTGTATGTATCCAACTGGTAGACAGTAGGTAAAGGTACGAAGCTACTAATATACTACGTAATGACAAACAGTCACAGAAATATGCGTATGATTGTCACAGATCTAGATGCATTTGTTATATATCGGCAAAACCACGATAGATCACGATAACAGATGTTGCTGGATCGTCTGCCCTAAATTTACAACTTTTCATCCAGCTCTATCGTCTGCATGCCAATCACAACTTTTCATCATGTTGTATCGTCTCCCCCCCCCCCCCATTTATAACTTTTCATCGTGCTTTATCGTCAGCTCTCTATTTATAACTGTTCATCGTGCTGTATCGTCTGCACTTATCTTTGACAGGTGAAAGTTGGTACAGGTTCAGTCTATCACATTGGATACATAGAATACCAACAGTCAGCCTCATCGGGTATTCAAGGATGGGTTATCGCAATTGCGGTTTGTGTCATTCTATTGGTGGTCATAGCTCTAGCTGCTGTGGTCATTTATTTTGTTCTTCGAGACAGAGGACAACGGAAGAAAGGCAAGTACAGAGTATCGAAACTGAAAGATAACGACTATGAAATACCTGGACCCCATCAGTCAGTGACGTACACGTCTCCAAATGGAGCGGAAGGGGACACGGTTTATCTCTATCCTGAAGACAAAGGTATTTCTAAAGTGTATTTTTTTTACTACAACAGAACTGTGGTTCATTGGTGTTATAGGCATAATGAAATGTATGTTTACATGTATGTATGTATGTATGTATGTATGTATGTATGTATGTATGTATGTATGTATGTGACTGACTCTGTCTGTCTGTCTGTCTGTCTGTCTGTCATAAATGAGGTTTACGAGACATGCTCCCCGGTATGTACCAAATTATATAGAATTTGAAGCTTGCACTCTTCAAATATATAGCCTAGTCACTAATTACATTATCAAACTATATGGCACATGGACTTTGTTATCATCAATGTATGTACCAAATTATGTTGAGTTTGAAACATTGAAACCCATTAATACATACATGCAAATGACTCATTAAACTATGAGTTACACCATTAAGCTTTGAGACATGTGCGCCCTGAACGTGAATGTGATTACAAAGTTGTATGGAACTTAAAGCTTGCACCCTTCAAATATAACCAAATTACTGAAATAGTCGCATGCTCTTTTTTTGTCTTGTTGATAACTTTTTCTTGGCTGCATTTCATTACCAAGGTGTCATGTACATGTAAGCCCATTTGGCTTGGAGGTCATGTATTGTAACTTTTTGTAGATGTGTCATACTTTACCCCATGTCACTTTAATAAAATATTCTACTACTACTACTACTACTACTACTACTACTACTACTACTACTACTACTACTTTGTAAATATGCCTAGCAAGAAGACCACGCCCATAACAACATCCAAATGACTGTGTGCATTGGAAAGGTAAAAAGGGATGGTTAATAGGGAAGTGGATAAACATCCAAAAAGTGAATGAACATATGCCAAGCAACAAGACCATGCCGATAGCCACAAAAGTGACGAATATTGCATAAATGTTATAAATGCATTATATAGATTTGCTGATATGAATAATTTTTCTCTCGAAGGCAAACAAGAAACCATCACGGAACAGCTGGATGAAGGGTTACGTCTAAAAGTACAGGATGCTTTGATACCAAGTGATAAACTTCAATTACTGAGTAACTATACGCTTGGCAAAGGTGAGTTTATAGTTAGTCATTACTGGATGGTATACTTCAATTACTGAGTAACGATATGCTTGGCAAGGGTGAGTTTATAGTACGTCATTTCCGGATGGTATACTTCAATTACTGAGTAACGATATGCTTGGCAAGGGTGAGTTTATAGTACGTCATTTCCGAATGGTATACTTCAATTACTGAGTAACGATATGCTTGGCAAGGGTGAGTTTATAGTACGTCATTACCGGATGGTACACTTCAATTACTGAGTAACGATATGCTTGGCAAGGGTGAGTTTATAGTACGTCATTACTGGATGGTACACTTCAGTTACTGAGTAACGATATGCTTGGCAAGGGTGAGTTCATAGTACGTCATTACTGAATGGTATACTTCAATTACTGAGTAACGATATGCTTGGCAAGGGTGAGTTTATAGTTCGTCATTACTGAATGGTATACTTCAATTACTGAGTAACGATATGCTTGGCAAGGGTGAGTTTATAGTACGTCATTACTGGATGGTATACTTCAGTTACTGAGTAACGATATGCTTGGCAAGGGTGAGTTTAAAGTTCGTCATTACTGAATGGTATACTTCAATTACTGAGTAACGATATGCTTGGCAAGGGTGAGTTTATAGTACGTCATTACTGAATGGTATACTTCAATTACTGAATAACGATATGCTTGGCAAGGGTGAGTTTATAGTACGTCATTACTGGATGGTACACTTCAATTACTGAGTAACGATATGCTTGGCAAAGATGAGTTTATAGTTCGTCATTACTGGACGGTACACTTCAATTACCGAGTAACGATATGCTTGGCAAGGGTGATTTTATAGTTAGTCATTACAACAAAAGTGACGAATATTGCATAAATAACATCATGGATGGTTAGGCGAGTGGATAAACGTTCAAACAAATTGACAGAATTGACCCAGCAATGAATATACCGCCCATATCAAGTGTAAAATAATTATGGTGTATTCAAAACATTCACATAATAATAGTAAGATAAAAAAAACTATCCATGAACCACATCACTATGTTCATCAAGGTATGGTCGTAGCATCCATCATAACAGGATGCACTTGACGTACAATAACTCCAATTGAGACCCTCTGGTCACAAGCACGTCATTGGGTTCTGTCATATTTAGAATACAGTCATTTTTTGTTCTCAAACAAATATCAGTTTCATGATAATACATGTTATGAATGGATGTATATGTATATAGATTAGGTGATATGAATATTTTTTCTCTCGAAGGCAAACAAGAAACCATCACGGAACAGTTGGATGAAGGGTTACGTCTACAAGTACAGGATGCTTTGATACCAAGTGATAAACTTCAATTACTGAGTAACGATATGCTTGGCAAGGGTGAGTTTATAGTACGTCATTTCCGGATGGTACACTTCAATTACTGAGTAACGATATGCTTGGCAAGGGTGGGTTTATAGTACGTCATTACTGGATGGTATACTTCAATTACTGAGTAACGATATGCTTGGCAAGGGTGAGTTTATAGTACGTCATTACTGGATGGTATACTTCAATTACTGAGTAACGATATGCTTGGCAAGGGTGAGTTTATAGTACGTCATTTCCGGATGGTATACTTCAATTACTGAGTAACGATATGCTTGGCAAGGGTGAGTTTATAGTACGTCATTACTGGATGGTATAATTCAATTACTGAGTAACGATATGCTTGGCAAGGGTGGGTTTATAGTACGTCATTACTGGACGGTACACTTCAATTACTGAGTAACGATATGCTTGGCAAGGGTGAGTTTATAGTACGTCATTTCCGGATGGTATACTTCAGTTACTGAGTAACGATATGCTTGGCAAGGGTGAGTTTATAGTACGTCATTTCCGGATGGTATACTTCAATTACTGAGTAACGATATGCTTGGCAAGGGTGAGTTTATAGTACGTCATTACTGGATGGTATACTTCAATTACTGAGTAACGATATGCTTGGCAAGGGTGAGTTTATAGTACGTCATTTCCGGATGGTATACTTCAGTTACTGAGTAACGATATGCTTGGCAAGGGTGAGTTTATAGTACGTCATTTCCGGATGGTATACTTCAGTTACTGAGTAACGATATGCTTGGCAAGGGTGAGTTTATAGTACGTCATTTCCGGATGGTATACTTCAATTACTGAGTAACGATATGCTTGGCAAGGGTGAGTTTATAGTACGTCATTTCCGGATGGTATACTTCAGTTACTGAGTAACGATATGCTTGGCAAGGATGAGTTTATAGTACGTCATTTCCGGATGGTATACTTCAATTACTGAGTAACGATATGCTTGGCAAGGGTGAGTTTATAGTTCGTCATTACTGGATGGTATACTTCAATTACTGAGTAACGATATGCTTGGCAAGGGTGAGTTTATAGTTCGTCATTACTGGATGGTATACTTCAATTACTGAGTAACGATATGCTTGGCAAGGGTGAGTTTATAGTTCGTCATTACCGGATGGTATACTTCAATTACTGAGTAACGATATGCTTGGCAAGGGTGAGTTTATAGTTCGTCATTACCAGGAGAACTCTGTTTATAAATGGCTATAGTGAAATCTTATTCAGACCGAAGCAATGCCATCACGAAAACCTGGATTAAAAATTCACCTAAATTTGATAAATAAATGTAAAACTTAAGCTTTTAGTAGGTTCTATAGCATGTACATATATTACGGTATTTTCTTGTAGTTTCCTAGCTCAGTTGACATTGAAGAACATTTTTTTTACGTGAAATACTTGCACGCATTATACAAATGTATCTACCAGGACACCATTATGTAGACGTATAGAAACATAATCGAAAGAATTTCGCCAGAATCTGACCATGTTTTGTGGTTTAGACCTTGGGGTAAAAGGCTTTTATGTGCTTGATTTTGTAGCCAAATAGTAAATTATACTTGAAACTAATATATAATGTTCGAGGGAGGTTTTAAATTTGTTTGTATGTTGGACAGGACAATTTGGTCGTGTGGTATTGGGAGAATTTACAGACAAGAATGGACACATTCGACAGGTTGCCGTTAAATCACTCAAAAGTAAGTGCATACAGAATGATTAGCATATAAACCGGTTTTGTTAGTGTTGTCGAAACGTTTGATAGTGTAAGAATCGAAAACTGGTACATGGTACAGTTGGAGGTATTTACATTCACAGACAGAATTTAGAAACACACAACCACAGTATAGCAGTGCCGTGACATCGATCCGTACCACCACTACATACAACACCAAAACATACAACAAAACTACAACAGCAATAATGCATCACTTTCACCACAACCAAAGGGAACAGTACTGTGAATAACGAACGATCCACCTCCACCAGGACCACTAGAGACAACAACACCATACCACTAGGACAATGCACCAACACACTGACCGATATTACTACAAATACCATCACCATCACCATCACTGTGAATAGTGTAATCAAACCACTTCTAGAATCATCACCACGAAACTAACAAAACAACAAGTCTTAAAGTGACTGACATAGCTAAGACAATTGGGTATTAAACTTGATATTGCAAGTAAAGAAGCAAATCTGTAGCAGTTTTGTATTCCATAGGATCAGGTACATGATAAGTACTTACCAACATTGATTTTTAGTGAACATTGCTTACGTCTGATCTGTGTAATTTACGCTAATTATATATCCGTTACATTAAGTATCACATCCATCGTTGTTGTACTGTGCAGCCATACTCAATTGTATATTTTCATGAACTTTGCACACACTCTCAAACAGTTACTGATGATGTAACAATCTTACCTTTCACAGAAAATACCAACATTGACGATGTACGTAAATTCTTGGAGGAAGGTATAATGATGAAAGACTTTGATCATCCTAATGTGCTGAGTTTGATTGGTGTATGTATTGATGAAGACCAGAGTCCTCTTATTATATTACCTTACATGAAATATGGGGACTTGAAGTCATACATAGAAATAACAGATAGAGTAAGTATGCGTACGGTTCACATTGTAATCGTGAAAGTGACAAATTAAGGTGTTTTATTTAACATATTGCATGTAAGTCATAAAGTACGAGTACAGTGCATTCACTCCAGAGAAGTTTTAGTGATGCCGAGCTAGTAAGTTCGAAAGGAATACTGCTACGTGAGTGGACAATTGAAGTTAAACATAATGTAAGCTCTCATTTTTTCACATAACAACAGGAATTTACTCTGGGCAAGCTCATTACGTTTTCATTGAATGTCGCTCAAGGGATGGCATACCTAGCTTCCTTGAAATTTGTCCACCGTGACCTGGCTGCCAGAAACTGCATGTGAGTAAATATCATCGTTCATGAATACAACCTTACATGAAACCAATTGTCCTTTGACTATAAGGCCCAAAAAAAGCTGTTCAACGGGCAACCATGCTCAACACTTTGGGTAGGTAGGTCGAATTTTTTTTGATTGGCTAACACAAACTCTTTGTACATGATAATATAACTATTTACGGGTATTACGCCATACGGATAGTCACATACACAGTTTTGCCACACATCATGGTTTTGTAGAATGATATAGTGTAGTTCTGTCATTTAGTTTTAATCCTCTTGTTTACATTATTTGGCTGTCTGATTACTGCTTCCTTTCCATCACTTTTACATGTTATACATAATGGATGTACAACAGCATAGTTGTCTCTCAAGCCACACATATATGCATCATCAGGACCAAGTAAGGCATCCTTCCCTCCACAGTGTATGCAGCATGGTTGAAGTGTAACTGTTGTTGCCGAGTAGTATGCCGTCTCCACAGTGTTGGTACATTTGATGCCTTGTCTCATCACAATAGCATCATGCAGAGTACTGCCCTCAGAAAAGAGACTGTTACCACAAATATACTCATACATCTCTTTGGTGCGCTCTATCTTCATCATCTCTTCTTGTGAGAGCTTCTTTCTAGCATAGATACATCTTGGTTTTCTGCATTCCTTGCATTCGATCAATGATCTCACCTTTCCAGGAAGTAGTGGTTCCTTTCTTACTTTGTCAGTTTCATTCGTTGCCTTTGATAGGATTGATGGTCTGTCTTTATCAGTTGTGTCCTTGCCATAGATTTCATTGAACTCTGTGTAATGCTGTCCATCTGCATCGGTTTTAAGCACAGGGTCTGGAATCCAATGTACATCTTGGAAATTTACTGCTCTTGGTGGACGGACTGTACAATAATTGCAGTCAGGGTTTGTACATTTCTTCAGTTGGAAGATGTATTGACTTGCCTTGCTGTGGACTGACAGGAAGTCTGCTAACTTCTTTAGACTTCTGAGATCTTTTTCTGTACTGTGCTAATGTCAACTGGAGTCTGTTCTATGATTCTGAGAGAGCTAGCCAATCCTTCTCTTGCATCATCACTAGCGGGTTTGTTGATGGTTAGCTGTTCTTCTTTCAGCTTCATTCTTGAAAACAAGTATTCTACTTGTTCTACAACATCTGCCATACTTTCTTCATAGGCAACAGCAAACCCTGGTTTTCTTTCTGCAGCTTCTCTGACATCTTTGACACAGGATCTTGTCTTCATCAACTTCTCATTGCCTTTTGACATCTTCTTTCTCTCTAAAGCTACATTCTTGAGAGCCAAGTTGAGGAGACTCATACATCTTTCTGCAAGGTTTACCCAACTTTGAGTAGGGCATGTTCTAGCTATTACTGCCATGTCTAAGTCAAAGGCAATGAACATACACAGAGTTGACAACTGTGTAGCAAGCCTTGTTGTGAGATGATCAATACCACCATCTGAATACTGTAGATATATTGGCTTGGCCAGTTTTCCATCTGTACAGTAGCCATTATGCCACAAGATACTCACCACTTCAGTGGCATGAGGTAGGGGACTTGATGCTTGAAATACCCTCTCTTTGCAAGTGCAAGTGACAAACACTCTACCATCAAAAAAGGAATCAACAATGCTGTCTGGGATGTTGGGAATAAATGTCACTGATGGAATGATGCCAGCTACATGAAAGTCATGGTCCAGTGCAGCTAGGGTAGTTGTTGTAGTTGTGATGGACTGATTGTGACTTCTTACACCAATAGATGTTGGTTTACCTGGCTCCCCAACTGTAACAACTGCCTTGTCATCTAGGTTTAACATCAACACTATTTCATTGTGTCTTACTGCAAACTCTTTGATTAATCTGGACTGAAAATTTGTAAACTTGCTGTCTTCATGTTCAGCTCGCAGTAAACGACACTGGACTGCAAACTTAACGTTGAATCTACCTGTACCTGGTTTGCAGTTTTCAGATATGGATTCTTTGGTGTGAAGTGCAGCCTTGTCCACTGTACACTTGGAATAGCTGTCACTGTGTCTTTCCCATTCTTCTCTAAACGTTCTATTATTCTGTTTCTTAAATCAGCAACAGATATAGCCACTGGCATGTATAAGTATTGGCTGTGTTTTCAATCCTGTACCTGAGCTTCATATTCATTGAAATAGGCATCCATTTCATTCCGGAAATCATCGAATTTTGTACCTCCTGGATTACCATTCATCTTCCTTAGGTCATAAATCACATCAAGATCATCAAGATTCAGCAAATATTCCAGCACCCTGTTATCCACTTCTAGTTTTCTCTTGTCATTTGCTGCACTTGCATCCAATACCATTGATTTGTACATATTTCTTAGCAAGCTTTTTGCTATGTTAGTTGCTGCACTCCACTGACTAAGGAAATCATGGCGCATACATCTGGTTGCATATGTAGGTAAATCAGCAATCAAGGCTGCTGTTAATCTTGCTGTCTCTCCTTCCTTTCTATCTTCTATATTCACTGGAATTCTCCATGCCCATGTCAGGGTTCCCAGATAATTGCCATGACCATACTTGTAAAGAATTATTGGAAATGATAGTTGAATCTTCTCGAACCAGTGAAGCCTTTTGTATCTATCTTGAGGTGCAAAATCCAAAATATCTATCGGTTTGTACACTGGGATGAGTCTCAGTGCTCTTTCCACTGTGTGATATTGTGGATCAGTAACAGAGGAGTGTGCATCAACTGTGTATATGTCACTATTGAACTGTGGTTGCCATACAGGTTCCATGGACATATGGCGCTGCTTCTGGCTATAGTTCATTTTGCAATCTATGTGACTTCATCTTAAGAAATGAAGCTATGATACCATCCAACCAGCTTCTCAGTGTTGAGTACGCTGTCTTTGCAAGCCAGGGCATCATCATCATTTCTTCCAATGGTTGTAATGCAGAAGAAATACCATCTACTACTGTTAGTTTTGGTTTTGAATGTTTCTTGGCTTTATAGTCATTGTTGCCATGAAATTTATCCAAGGCTGGTGGAAGCCTACAGCGACATATAACTTCATCATGATGTGCATCTAAAAGCCACAAGGCATTTTTGACAACAGAAACAAAGTTTTCTCCACTTGTGATGAACTTCCATTGGAACAGAATGTTCTTCTCTGTGCACAGATCAACAAGGTCAATAATACATTCATACATCAACATACATTTGTGAAGACTCTAGTCTTGGAATTCATTTCTGTCTCCATTTGTTGCTGGTCCTTTTGAGCACCCATCATCACAGAAAAGGCATTCTGCTGTTCCTTCATCATCATTTCTTTTTTATGCATATGATAGGTGACATATTTGGAATTGAATTCTAGCAGACAGCTATAGAACAATCAAAGTCAACATCATTAGGCTTGGTACCATCAGAACCACAAATAGACACCTGTTCACTTTCAGATTGTCAGCATCTGGTACTCCAGTTATCACTGTCAAAATAGGAATAATAAAGACCACATTTTTAGCCAAGAGCCAAGTACTATGAGATGGCAGGATGAAACTGTTAATAACACTAGTAACAGTAGACAGGAATAATTGTGTTGTATATAAGACTGTATATTATATCAAAGTACATCTGTATGCTCCTTGATTTTAAACAATTTATTATTCTGGTGAGGGAATTCATTTTGAGAGCAGCACAGTTTGCTTGTATTATATCATATTGTAGATATCCAACAACCTTCAATTTACTCAACCCATTCTCATAAAAAATATTACCAATATGGATTCTAAATTCAAGAGTCGTTTTTGATGAATTTAACGTTCACCCCAAGGATATATTTATTGACAAGCCTTACTGTGTTTACATCATTCTCACATCCTGTATATTTATATTTTCTCTGAATATTTACATGACTTTTGATAGTGCTAATTTATTCACAAATGCTGACATTGCAAGTCTTTTGGCCACTTCTTTACAAATTAATAATACAACAAGGTTCATGGGACCACTGTTTTTGTACAGGTCATTTTCATAAAATCAATCGTATGCAAAGTTATTTGATACTTTGAAGTACTGCTTAGCTCGAGTCTTGACCGCATAGTAATTAGTACAGTATGACTAAACTCACATGTTCTGAATCTACATTCTCCGGATACATTCACTGTTCGACATGAGCAAAATAGGATAATAATTTTCACATACCTTTCTCAAAAACATCGCCAAAAGTCATCGTAGTATGGAAAGGACCACATATCTTCCTGTGAATCAAAGGATTCTGTCTGTTTTCGATCACTGTTATCGACAGATATGTAGTGTCGGCTGCCATTTTGCTAATCATCCACTGACATTTGTGGCCACGTGAGGGCGCACAACATTTTCTTGACATGTAAACTATAGCAGGCTTAGCTCTACAAATTGAACGAGACTTCTCTCGTCATTTATAAAAAAAATGAGATTGCCATAATATGGGTCATCGGGCCCATTGAACAGCTTTTTTATTTTTTTATTTTTTTATTTTTTGGCCTTAGATGTTTTCAAGTGAACTCAGACACTGTAATTGAATTGACAGTCTTGTAAATGAAAATCCACGACTCATCTTTTAAAACAAGTCTATGTCTGATAATTTCATTTTTACCTTCCATAAGGAAGGTTATAATATACTTATTAAGTCTGTGTCTGTGCGTGTGTGTGTCTGTATCACCATTTCCGAAAAACGAATACATCAATTCAAACAAAATTTCATAGACATGTTCCGTAGGGTAATGGCAGGAACTGATTAGGTTTTGGTAATAATCCGATGAATATTAATGACCAATTTGAGTAATTAATCGATCAAACGAGTATAAAGTTGGCGTCAGATTCAGATCCAGATTCAGGTAGTGTTCATATCTTATGAACGTTATATTGAGCGTCAGATGGCCTCAGATCCGAAGACACCCAACAGACACAAACCTGAAATAATACCATTGAGACTACAGGGAAGGATTCTGCTTCACTGCCGTCGAGTGTATTCGGATCTGAGGCTTTCTGACACTTAATATGATGCTATCTGAATCTGAATCTGACGCCAACTTTATACTCGTGCTCTACATGGCTCTACACTGAGAAAGACTCTGTTTTCAGGGGTTTCGTACGTGCTAACCTTATTTTGTGTTTCCCTTGGATCTGCACTCTGCATTGGCTGGCCAAACACGAGAAAAAAGAAGACAGAGGCAGGGTATTTAAGTGATTCATACTCACCAGAAAATATTTTTTTTCTTGGCCTTAAAATATGTTTACAATGAGTGCAGAGTTCACAGACAGGTGAAATCATCGTTTCAATTTCGTCAAATATGGACTTTCCCGTTTTCAAATTTCACACACTAATGCGCAGCTGAATAAAGAGAAATTGTGTCTTTTTAGATTTTCGATCAGAAGTTTAGGAAGTATTATATTGACCTCGAACCGTCTCCTTTTTACGGTGTTCTTTTCCGATTTCTCTCGATATGATCGCAACTACCGCTATTTATTGCAAGGCTTGTACATTATCATTTATCTAGCTCTGTATCTCAGGATATAAATACACTCTCAAATATTTATCAAGTGTAAATCTATAATTTATACCCAAATGTGTGTGGTCAAAATATGGAAAATAGACCAAGGATCGTCTAGCCTACGAAAAAAATTTCGTGACAATGTATCAATAATGGTGACCTATACATTGACCTCTATAATTAGTGTACAGTGAGGGCGCGCCCCTCATCAAAATATTGACAATATTCCCGTAGTGATTAAAGGAATGTGTAAACTCGTGGTGGGACAGAAGGAAGTTCAACACGCACATGCCATATCCCGGGTATGTAGGGGATCACGAAAGCCAAATGAAGTCGAGGATGGCAAGCTTTCCTGTGCTGAGAATAGGAGCCGTGGCGGGCATTTCAACAACATTTTTGACAACTAACTTTCATTGGGACTTGACGAATCACAGATATAAGCTAAATTTCTTGCATAAATCATGAAATTCCTTACGGAAGGCATTCAGTTTAAATCTGGTTATGCCCTTTTTTAGCATTGTACAGCGCCTCTGAGCAATTTTAATTGGTATATTGACGTATCATCAATTCTTTGAATTCATATTTCACTTTTAAAACAACATTTTCACCAGGGTTGATGAGTCAGAAACGATAAAGGTTTCTGATTTTGGATTATCACGTGATATTTATGAACGAGAGTACTACGCCAGTGAAGATAAAAAGGCTAAGTTACCGATTCGATGGATGCCATTGGAAAGTATTACGAACAATATATACAATGTGAAGACAGACGTGGTAGGTAACTCAATTACGAATGGATATGATGTTGATGTTGTGCTGTCCTTAACCTACAGAATTTTACCATGGTTCAAAACTTCTCCAAATTCAACTAGAGCCGCTCTTAAAGCTGCACTAGCTACAACAATTTCTTTTAGCAGGTAACCTAATATATATTCACTAATAATTGGTCAGTTACTTATACAAAGCCACTGTATCTGTTAATTAGTGGTCAACAATATCCGTAGGTTGAATACTGACAAGTTTAAATCTTGAGCAAAACCTTGACTTTGAACCTGTCGCCACGTTAAAACTGCACTAGTTTGTCACTGTAGTCATCTTTTTTTGATCAGTTAACCACAATCTATTCACTGAAAAGTGTTAAAGTACAAATAAGAAGACATTGAACATGTTAATCAGCGGTCGATTTTATTATTGCAATAACAGGTTTAAATCATGATCGCCGTTGAGGGCACTGGTGTTTGGGTACGGACCCAAAAATCAATTTGACTTGATTTATAATGTATACAACTACAAAAGATGTGTTCACCATAGGTAATTCAATATGACAATGCATCTTGTTTATCAGTGGTCGTACGGTGTCTTAGTGTGGGAATTGCTGACAAGAGGAGAGTTGCCCTATGCCAGTGTTGACTCCTGGGACATTTCTAACTATCTTGAGAAAGGAAAACGACTACCTCAGCCTGCATATGCCCCTGATGTATTGTGAGTGTCAAAGCATTATATGATTGTTTAATAAAGCAATATTTTTCACAATATACTGCTACGTGATAACTACTGAAGATGACGTCATGTCTATTCATTTTTTTCTTTTCATAACATAAGTAATCAGGGTGAATGTGAAGTACCTATATTTAGGCCACGTTTCCATAATTAATGTAGATTGTCAAAAGACCATCAGTTTTGATAGACTTGTAATATCGACATTTGTATAATTGCAGGTATGAACTTTTACTGAAATGTTGGCACCAAGATCCTTCTCAGCGTCCTGACTTTAGTGATATATGCCAACAACTACAAGACCTGCTAAGTAATGGAGAGCAAGACGACGAAAATTATTATTTGCAACTTGTACAAAGTCCACATTATATGGCTCTCTCTGATTGAGTTATTTACGGTCTGTCTTTATTGGACTAATTATTGACTACGCCAAGTTCATTACACCCATGCTATATATTATGTATAACCTCATACCACTATAGCAACATCACGTGTGGGTGACACTTGTATGAACTTTTTGCTTACCGCTGTCTCTGTTTATCAATAAAAATACAACACCCACCGAAATGCGAGTCTTAGGGTTTACACCAAATGAATGTATCATTTAAATATTGTATCAATAGAAATCCGTCAATTTGAATCATAGTTTTCTAAAATAAAAAATGAAAATTGTTTATATATTTTTGCAGTGAGTACATATGTTCCTATTTGACGACATATATTCGGGAAAAGGGACGATGGCAACATAGTATATATGATTTAATGTATCAAATTAATATCTTCAGAATGTTTCGTAATTGGCTGTATATCTTTGTTTCTAAAGTTATATTTTCACCCAAGAAACTATCTGACAGTACACTTTTAAATACATTGTTTTAACATTCGCAGATAAACGACAAACAAATAATGCTTGTCTTCAAAGTCCTATTTTAGTAATTAGAAATGAGATTCCACTTTCTGTTCAAAATTGTTAAGTATTGTTGTTCATCTTAATCAAGAGAATTATAACGTTGAGGGTTAATTGGTAACAGTGTTTACTGATCGGGAGTATTTTCTGCTGTGATACTAAAAAGGAATTGGCTTCATTATTAGTTAGGAGTATTAGTACTACTTCATTAATAATTACTCAGTAATTATAAGTGGAACGAGTATAGGGTATAGTAGTTCACATAGTTACCAACTTTGAAGTCGATGGATGTTTTGAGTTTTCCTGTATTTTTGTATTTTAATCTAGTAGTTTAACGTACTAGATTTTTTTTCAATATTTAGTCGAGTATTTGCCCGTATTGTAAGTTTATATTCGACATTTGCATGTCCTACGCGAACTACTCAAATGTAGATGAAAGAGCTAGAAGAAACTTGCATTTCTTTGCTTTTGACATTCAAAACTCGAAATTATGAAAGTGTGTACAACCTCGTGTTCAAACATGGTAGGAATGGCTTCATGTCAAATGCAGACGTCGGAGGATATTATCACTATTAATAACTGTGAATACCAGGACATTTTGCAGTTTTACAGCTTTTTGTTTTATTGCATTTTCCAGAATCTACTATAAATCAATAAAATATCACTTCGTGAGACTTGTCAATGGATATGACGTGATTTACGCTGCCCTCCTACGTAGACGCAATGTGTATGAGACTGGCCACAAGACCGTCATAATTTTCCTCAGCAGTTGGTATGATTTGAATTTCGGGAAGGAGGAATCCAAATTGACCATCATCACGTAGTTCAATGCAGTAGGAATGTGGGATTCCGGCTGTACCATAGCCCCAGTCAACAGTGTCACCACTTGTTATGTCTACAGTATAGATATAATGTACGATGCCACTTTACAAAGTGGATTCATTCATGGTTTGGAGAAAGGTATATTCATTGAACAAGAGTCGTTCACAGACCAAAAGTATAATTTAAGGTGGATAATCCCGCCAAAGACTGGAGAAACATTCCCATGAAATTTCACAGCTAAAAAATCGTACCAATCGATATATCTAAAGCCAAGATAGTAACCTAAGATAAACACCTTTAATAATAATATTTTAGGTTTATGTTTGCTTAGCAAATGTGATAGATTTTACATCATAATCTTCATGTTTTGGTTATCTCTTCGAAAACTTACACTTTACAAGTGAAAATACTGCAAAACAATAACTGCTATCCAAGGTTTTTGAAATGTTGCATTTTTATCAGTAAAATATCAAAAAAGTATATAAAAGTAAAAACACAAAATAGATCAGAAAGTGTTAATGACTAACCTAGAGCAGTATAAGAGTAATTATGTTCAAATCCACGATTACCACGAATGGTTAAAACAAAAACATCAATGGCAGTTCGTTGACACTTCGCCATATAACATATTAGAACTTATTACATGTAAATGTGTAGAGAACTCTTGATATGCCTATGATAAACGAATATTTTTTTGTAATGTCAGCATTCAGGACTTATTACTAATGAGTCATAGAGACTATGGTGACGTAGATAAGTTTTATGTACATATAGAATACAGGACTTACATAGATCAGCGCCAGTACCAATGAAATACTGCTTTCCATGCCTAGCTTCGACAGCGTCAGCGTACACTTTCATGTTGGTATGCTGGAAAATAGAAATGACGCAATTACATGTTTTGTTTTTTGATGGCATGATACGCCACGCGCAGGTTAGGTGGTTTGTTATGACAACAATACACCTTTTAAGAGGACTAAATGTTTCGATGTAAATAAACAAGAATATAGTCATGTCGTCATATCGTAAATCACTTGGAAAAACATAGTGTATTTACGTCACTAAACCATGGATACCGTTCTGGTTACTCATGTGAAACCCAACTCCTGATCACTATGAACGATCTAATGAAATCCTACGACAATGGTCTACAGACAGATATAGCCATCCTTGATTTCTCCAAATAAAAGCATTTGACACCGTATCTCACATTAAACTGCTGTACAAACTCGATCACTGGGATCAAAGGTCGACTGGCTAACTTCCTTTTTTATCCAAATGTCAAATGCAAGTTGTCATCGAAGGAGAAGAGTAAAAAAAGTCCCTGTTGACTTTGGTGTCCCTCAGGGAAACGACCCACTGTTATTTTGATGCTACATATATGATCTGCCTCATTGTGTGAAAATCACAAATCCACCTATTCGCCAATGACTGTTTCATGTACAGAACGATACGATAACATAAAAACCATCATACCATGCGAGGAGATCTAAACAAGGTTGACAAATGGGCAACTTAACATCATGGGGATGCGTTTCAATGCAAAGAAGTGCTGCATACTGAGTGTCATAAGCGAAAGCTCATACTTCTACAGCCTAAAAAGCCACATACTCAAACAAGTATATATGACACAGTCTTCACATCTCAGCCTTCTTTGTGACGACTGGGAGTGGAAATACAGATCACCAACTTATCGAAGGAAGTTGTATTCTTACTTCAAAGAAATGTAAAGCAATATACTTTATAGACCTGTAGCAAGACAGCATACATACCGATAGTCAGATCACAGGGAAAGGGCGAATAATTAATTTTGTTCTCGCGATTTTCCGGATTTCTAATATTTTTTTCTCTCTATATTTCAAATAAAAGTTTTACAAGAATGGTACATGCGAGCTGGACTCAAATTAGGTAGAAGTGCCAGTTAGCTATACTCATGTATAAACCACGAATTACACGTGTACATGAATTACACCTGGTTAGCTTACAGTAATATTTTGACTTTCACACTCGTTACAGCCGTTACAATAGGCATACAGTAATAATACAATATTTACTTCCCGTAGGACAAGAATGAATAAAATGCCTTATCCTTTGAGGGCGCTATTTTATGGAACAGACAACCTTCTAAGACAAGGTCAACGAAGAGGCACTCAAAACTCTAACGTTTTAAGAGTTTTTGCGAGCATGGACTTTTATTTGATCGTTGGTTTCATATGCTCTTTAAATTTGTTTGTCTTGTATGTTGTAATTATGTTTTGTTTAAACGGCTTTTTTCTTCAGTTCTATTGATTATGTGTCTCGTATAACAGTGGTTATTGGAAGGAACAGTGCTATGTAAGACATGAATAAATGATGGCGGTTTTTATATAGGGATTTCCCACTCTTTGCTCAAAGCGCTTTACAATTATTAGCCCTGGTGCGGATCTGTATAGCGGTATAGCGGCCCTTTATACTTCCTCAGCTCCCTTGGGAGCATGCAATAACACAATAAATTAAATGAATGAGTTAATGAATGAATTAATGGACTAACAAAATTAGAAGGAGAAAGTAAAAATAAAAAAAGATAGATATTATTTGGACTTACCAGTATGTCATAGTCTTCTGGGTGATCAAATTTATATCCCCATGCTGACAGTACCATCTCACTATAACTATGATAGTCAATGAATAAATCAAAGGTTACACCTCCACTTTGTTCATTCAGAATAAAATTAGCTACGGCCGCGGTTTCACTTTCAGAAAATGGCTCCGCGCCGCGATAAGTCTCAGTGCACGGCAGACCAGAAGAACCTTGTCCTGGGAAAAGAAACCAAACGTAAAGTGAAGGTTTTGCAAAAGGACAGAAGAGAGAGAGAGAGAGAGAGAGAGAGAGAGAGAGAGAGAGAGAGAGAGAGAGAGAGAGAGAGAGAGAGAGAGAGAGAGAGAGAGAGAGAGAGAGAGAGAGAGAGAGAGAGAGAGAAGGTAAATTCTGATACGCGGCTATTTTAAACAGCCTCTAATATCAGATGGTCATCGTCCATGTAATGCGTTGAGTGTATGTTGATGTGTGCGGTGGTTGGTTGAGTTAGCTGAGAGTCAATGTCAAACTTATAGGGTAATTCCTCATATAGAGTTTATCAAGTCGTCGCTCAGAGGAGTGAACACTTGATGCTGAATCCACATGTCTGTTAAAATCAAGCTGTCATTGTATCCTCAAACAATGTATGAATGCTAAATATGATGAAAGTGTTAGTACGACTACCCATCGATTACTTTGATAGAGGTAGTGTTGTACATTGTAAGTTCTTTTTCTTATTGAGCATACGCTGACTCGGCTTAGAAATGGTAGTTCATTAGAGTTTTAACTTGCCTCCCCACTCGTGGCCAAAGTTTCTGTTCCCATCCGTTCCAAGACAAATCGAGTCGTTGTTTGGAGATGTGGTTTTACGCCACATACGATCCTGTTTGTATTCAATAAACGTTACAAGTAGTATTAGTTAAACTAAGGGGTGAGATCAATATTTCAATGTAGGATAAAAAACCCACTAAATTCTCATACTTAGACCTCACACCCCCCCCCCCCTACTTCTAACTAAATTGGCCAAAATTGAAAATGACTTCAAACCACACAATCAATTTCAAATCAGTATGTAGTAGTATGTAGTGCTATGAATATAAAGTCCGTATGTAGTGAGTAAAAAATACATGTAGTTTTTTTGCTGACGCTTTTACTTTATTTTAATGCCATCCATTTACTATAATAGCGAAAATTCATCCATTTCTCAATTTGAATTTTTTGAAAGAAATATTTCTTTTTAGGATCTTTTGTATCCATTAAACGTAAATTTGATTTTGTAGGATGAGAACTAACGGCTCAACCCCATCCCAAAGTAAAAGAATTTAATTCTTCACCCTACATTGAATTGTTCATCTCACCCCTTTAATATGTAGGTAATAAAGCTATGAAATCTAGACATGTACATGCACCGCACCACCACACTACTACTATAGGGGGAGGCTGCCTGACAAGTATGTTCTACTTCAGCCTTAATGATATTTGGAGATTGCTACAGTCAGATCTAGTGCCTCTTGCTATAGTTGCAAAGAGGTGAAGGAAGGGCCATTCTTGTCAAAATTTTTTACATGAATTTCTTTTTTAAATGGTACACACAAATTGATATTCCATTCTTGTTGTTGTATCAGTTACCGAGACAGGATTCTTCGCGATTCTTTCAGATTAAAATATTTCAAATCGATAAACCACATACCCGCTATAAAACAGTTCTCTTTCCCTCATCTACATTTTATATTCATCAAAGTATCATCAAGGCATCTTTTTTCCAATTTAAGAACGAAAGAAAGACCAGTAGTCCTTTAATTTACAATCATCAACTCAGAATTATGAGTGTGAGCAGCGAGGCATTATCAAATGTATTTTCAATCGTTCTCTAAAAATTTTTTAAGTTCCATCGTGAGAACACTAGATTTCAAGATCTTTCAACATATCAATGTAGTCACTGACTTGTTCAATAGAACAAGTATTTCAAATTCGATGCATTTATACAGTAATTACATGCCAGGGAAAATCAAGAATCAAGACTCTTTCTCTCGATGCCTTTTTTTCTTCTTCTTCAGAAAAGTGTCTCTAACTAAATTTCATCCCGAGCCGTAGGAAAACTGTATGCCCCTTCCCCGTCCTTATATGGCATGAGTTGCAGGCATAGTAATTACCGCTATAACATTGGTTTATTTCACATCTCCTTCATATACGAATATGTGACCAAGCCTAACTATTTCAATAGTAAGAAGTATATCATTCCGCTCACATTGCTTTTTCCCACTACTACCTCACCAATGTCACAGTGAATTTGAAGGCACCGTATTAAATAATCTCGGAACGGTTTGGATCTTATTGTCAGAGCTGAAGGCCAGACCTCCCTAACACTACTAGACTGGTGCACTACCGACTGGTGCACTACCGACTACGTGTTTGCTTCATTGGATGAGAAGCAATAATAGGATTGATATATTCTGATATTGTTGTACAAAAGTGATTATGGTGGAATGTCAAAATCACAATGAAAACTTTAAAATGTAAACTTCACTGTAAAATGTTACCCTCTCTAATTTCACTTTGAATTCTAAAATACGGCCCTCCCCCCGTAAACCAAACCAAATATGACATTCCTCCCCTGTTCACCAGGACCCCCACTTTTAACTACTGAAGGCTCCCTAAATTCAGTCGTTTGTTATACTTACACCAACCCAAGTTTCGTAATACCCATCGGGATTCGTAACTGTAAGCATGTATATGTCATACGTGTTTAATATGAACTCAGCATCTGAGGTCCCGTTTACAAAGTCATCCAGCAGCTGTAAAACAAGGAAAGGTAATAAGCAGTGTGGCATCATGTAACATTCAATCTATGTCAAAACACAAAACAATAACCTCAGCTCACATCTGTTCACTCAACACATTAGTCGACAACTATGTAAAGTTAACACCATGATATCATCTTCAATATAGATCCACTTTCATATACTGTGCGGTGTTGGAAGGAAGGTACCCGTCAATGTAGTTTGGATGACGTTTTATGAAATTTCACCCTTGATCTCAACATATCCATTGGCACCAGATTTGTCAGCAGACATTACATCATATTATTCATTTATTTTGTGCCATCAACGATCCATGACGCTTTTAGGCTCGTTGTAGTTATCGTTGGTGTGTGTGTGTGTGTGTGTGTGTGTGTGTGTGTGTGTGTGTGTGTGTGTGTGTGTGTGTGCGTGTGCGTGTATGTGTGTGTGTGTGTGTGCGTGCGCGCGCGTGTCTATGTGTCTTTTCGACCACCACGACGGCAAATATTTTTTCAGAGCAAATAGAAATCAAATTCTTTGCCTAGTAGAACTCGTTGTCATTGAACTCATCTTGCAATTCGTGATTTTTTGTTATTTGTCTCACTACATCTCTGATCAAATCATCCTCATTGCCACGTATCTCAGAATGACACTGTACTCCTTTTTTTTTAGCTCATACTGATTCTAAATATCCTCCAATCCCTCCCCTACATATATGGTTTACTTCTATGTATAGCTAAATGTACTCTTGTCAGTAAGCAACCGTTCCATTTCTATGTTTTCACATTTAACGTTGAAAGATTAGAGGGTTTTTTTTGACTTTCTCTGAAACACTTGTTGTAATTCTTGATCGTACGTATCATGCATAGAAGGAACAAAACTACAAAAAATGTATGAGATGATTAATAGTAATAATGGTTTATTTACACGTTGCAAAGATAAAAAAAGTAGGGACAATTAAAACTATACATAAAAAACTCCCTACAGAAAAAAAGGAACTGCTAAATACAAACTTAGTGTGCCAACTTATATAACAGAAAATAAAATTCACTATAAAAATCACGAACTAAAAAAAATAATTAATACTCATACACAAAGTACACCAACTGTATGTAATGTAAAAATATCAACATGGATTCGCAGTGTCTCTGTTATGCGATAAAATGATGTGTTGTGTTAGTCTAACCTGGTTTGTCATCCACATAACCGTAGCTGGAGATACCCATTCCCTGGCATGGATACCGCCCTCAATAAAGACAGCATGCTTTCCGGCACCGGGAACACCAAGCTACAAGTAATGTTGTAACAAAGTGAATCTTCAAAATGTAGTCATAAAATGACAATGTTGGAATAGTATCATCACAGTCAAATTTTGGGTTAAGTCGATTTATACAGTAATACATAAGTCATTCGAGACGGTCATACGGTTTGGTCTCTTTGTAGTTTTGACGGTAAAACCTGTCAAGAGTATGAACTGTATATTTTAACTGTTTTCAGACAAAAGGACCCATCGAAACATTGCACTAAACTTGGAATAATCAGACTAAGGATTTATAATTAATCCAAAGACGCATGTTTTCAAAAAAGTCGTACTTAGGGTGTTTGATATGAGATTTGACGTGATAAGATGGACAAACCTGATATTTAGTCTTACGAGTGCTATATCATAGATGTTTTTTTCTCAGGGGCTCTTTTTAAATACATGTATGTGCTGTAGGGCTTCAACCGGCCCCTTAAAGTGTACCTACCTTTAGAAGTGTTAAATCCCGTCCTTCGTATGAAGAACCAATACTGGATTTTGTCACCAAATTGGGATATGTAGCCACAACAAGATCTATCCAACCCATAATCTGTGAAGCAATTTTAAAAAATGGAATATTAATATCACAGTACGGCATAGAATTTCAAAAGCTAATTTCGAAGGGCTAATATACATTTCTATATCTATATCATTGACATATAATTTATCTTTAATCCGAGTCGTATCACGTTCAGTAATTGACGTTTTTTTTTAAAGAACTACTCAAACGACAGTTACACTCTTTATCTTTCATTGTTTTTCTAGTCACCATTTGTAAATATATGTATTCATTTACTTTATAGCATACACGTTAAAAAAGCATTATTGGGTCTTCCGACTGTATAGCAATAACTAGAGCAATGTAAAATAAAACAGATATGTGTTTACCTCATCCAATGGATGGTATACTCCGTAGTCAAACTCATTAGCTTGAGTTCTAGGCGTGTTGTTCGTTGTTTCCTCTATCTTCTGCTGTACATCCTCGATCCATACATTGAAGGTGATTTGATTTTCTCTCAAGTAATCCTGAAGCCAGTCACTTTGGGTTGGTGAGACCATTAAATCTTGGGGGAAGTGCCAGAAGTCAAGCTTATCAGAAATAAACAGAAAATAATGTCATATCTTTTCCATATAATGTATTGCATATACTTCAATAGTGTGTTTTTTTAAAGCTGGACACTTTCACCAAGCGAGGCTTGTACAAATGAAATATACTAAAATTGAATGTCAGTAAATACATCGGATATATAGAATGGAATATTAGATCCTAACAACTGTCAATGTGGTATCATCGTGTTAATTTCATAAAACACCAAAATGTTTAAAGGTTCGATGAAAAAGAATAAACTGTACATTGTTAGAAGACTGTAGGACATAATTATTATTTATATAGTGTTTTATTATAATTGTTCATCATTGCAAACATACTGACATACTTGGTTGAAATGTACATGGCATCTTATAATTGAATACAGTCTAAGTAATTATCAGTGACATTTGTGAGATTGTCAGTCTGTCTGTCTGTTAGTTTACTCTCAATTGGATATCTATAAAAAGAATTCACCAGGTATAGTTATCACATCGATGTGGATGTGTATTTCTCTTACCCCGGGCACACTTTGTAATTTGGTCAGTGCTTTAACTTGGGATTCACCAATCGCCTCCATGCGAAGAACTTGGTACCTGAGTTTACAATAACAAGTGTCAAAATTTAGTTGAATCCGAAATGATTACACGTCTAAACTGAAGCTCACCAGGTATTTTACAAGAAGCCGAAAGGCTAAAATCTCACAGTTAATAGTTCTTAATGTGTGACATAGCAACACCTGACGGCCATGATTGTGTACTAACTGTTGAAAATGGAAGGAAAAACATTACATTTTGGACGGGTAGTCCACTTCATTGATTTTATTCATTATTATTTATAGAATGACTGCAATAAAACGTTTTTTCTTGCAATTAAGTAAAAATACACACAAGATAGATACAGAAATAAAATTGAAGAGACCAGACCATGTGGAACACCAAGAAGAGTTGGAGACTGCGGTACGTCATTAGATTGTGGTAGATTAGATTGATGGACTATTTGCAACGATGGATGCGTCTGTATCTGAAGGCTCTGGAGTGGTCTTTCGGAATGTGGAATTTGGTTCTTCTGTTGAGTTGGTGATATGACTATGCAAGGTAATCTAAGACATGTAACACGTAGTGGGAGAGACATATACGGGTATCTTGTTCAGTTTTTCTTTCCTTGCCTTCTCAGATGTTAGTTTGAATACCAACATTATAATTTGAAAAGCGGGACATGTATCAAATGAACATGAAATGTTTTAAATTACGTCTGATTTCATTCTAAACAATATTAAAGTGTCCATATACTAAAATAGAGCTAGGTGTCTTACCCATCATAGCGTTTGACATCTGCCAGGCAAATAGTCACACAAAGTGCCAGGATAGCTATTTTCCACATATTGAGTGTCTTTTTCTACTTCTCTTCGATATGAAGTGCACGCGGCAGTTGATGGTGAGAAGGCGTCAAGCTGGATTGACGGGGACTTATATATACACTGTAGTTTTGATAGTGATGTTTCCTCTTATCCAAATGTTTTGCATATTATCAGAATGAATTATGTATAGTTATAAATACATATGTCTGTGACATCCATGTCGTTTAATAGGCTCTGACTCGTTGTCAACACTTTTGTGCACTTAGCGATTTAAAAGTGGATACTCCATACATGCGTTGTGCATTAATTCTGCAGATATAATAGTGTTTTCCCATTATAAGTACATATTTTCACAAAGTCATGCTACTGCTAAAGACCAATGTGTCTGTATTAAGTCTCTGCTGTTACCGCTGGCTTTCATATAAGCTTCTAAGTACTATAGGGACAATTTACTGACTCCATTTATTCAAATTATTAGGGCGGTCTTATCTTTGGGATGAAGACACTGTCACCTGTCAGTCAGGACAATTAAGTACTATCTCACGCGCACTTCCACTAGCTCAGCTGTTGCGGTTTTTAGCCGATACTGTATAATATATTCCTATGCTTATCAATATATGGGGCAATTTTTGTGAAACATCAACAAAGATACATAACACTATCAGCAATGCATATCATTACAGACATATTGTACCTAGCACCACATGCTTCCCTTTACAAAATGTTGTAGGTCATTCAGATCCAGAAATATCCGTTTAAAAAACCCAACATTTTTTATCCCAAAGTTGTACATTACATGTACAGAATCTTACCTGATTTTTACGACTTTTTTGATTGCTTTTTTGTTGTTGATATTTTAACAACACCAAGGCACCACCCTATTCGGTATTATAGTGGTGTAGGTCAATAATTTAAAGTAAATTAGAATGTATTCGATACCGATGGAACGAAAACACTTAATAGTCAAAACTACATTGATACCGTACATGTGAATACATCGAACTAATCTCATTCATAATAAAAGATGGGCAATATTTCTGAATGCGTAGGACTAGAAATTAATTATTTTTATCACAAAAATTAATGTTTCAAGTACGTGGGCATAATTTGTACTGTACAGGCGTCGACATTACATTTCCACCACCACCAACAACATGAAGTGTTGCAAATTGCATGTGACAGAGAAAGCTGTGTACATATCATAGGAAACTGTGTTCTGGAGAGATCTTTCCGTTGCGCTAAATAATATATTGTTTATGTTTTACATCATTGATGATCTAAAAGTAAATATTAAAAATTTCTTATGTAGTTGAAACCAGGTCAGGAGTTTTTTACTACTACGAAATCAACTTGTGAAAGTCAATAGTAAACAGATTGATATTTGATTGGTAACACTGTAACTTGCATAGTAAGGTGTCGTGACGGGTCGACCATTAAAATATACCAGGACAGGACATACGTCACATAATACATATACTCGGTAAGGGTTTATTTCGATGTCAAATTTTCTATTTTCCGAATGACGAAAACACAACTTGTAACAGTTGACTCGCTAAATTGTATTCCATTAAAATGGAACTTGCGATTAGTCACGCAAGAAAATGATTTGCTCGAGTATCACTTGGGATGAGAGTAGCTTTCTCTGTCTTTTCAAATTGGGAAATAATCCTTGTAACATCTGTCTCATTCTGTACTGGGTGACACTTGTTGGTACCACATGGTACTAGATAGGAGCAAAATATTAAATGGTTGATGCCACGATACGAGGAGTGCTAAGTAGTTCATCACAGATAACATTATCTATACAATATTTTAGTTGCAATAATTCACACATCACACCATATGACTATTTCTCACCTGATTATATCGTCAGTTCATTTTAATCCTAAATCTGAAACTTTTTTTAACTATTTGTAATTACAAAGATGACACTTTTTTCAGTAAATAACAAGGATTTTTAATATTATTGCGTATACATTTTTTCACCACATTTTTACCTCAAGACACTAATTACACTACTCCGAAAGTATAATGAAAGTAACACCGGCAAACGACAACCTAAAATTCCATCTACGATCGTAACACGTATAGGAAACTAGACTACGACGACCCTTTGTTATCAAATACAGGTCACGAATGTCACAACTATCATGTGTCTTATATCTAGCAGCTAGACTAGGGTCTGACAGCATAATGACGTCACTGTAGTGGAGTGGCGATATTTACCTAAGCATTTACACATTCACTTTAGTGGCAGTAGTGGGAAACAACGAATGCCATTAAAATTATCGATGTGATGGCAGCGGTGGGATAGAATCCTTTCCATTGATTCCTGAGCTCGTGTCCCTTTTGACGCTTGACAGCATTTTAACCCATTGTTTCAAAAACATTTCAACAAAAGGGCGGGTCGTGTAAGTTAAGAGAAAGGCAATCGGGGGAAAGTAGCATTTTATTTATGCAACAGACCGTGCTTGATTCCCCCTGTAATTACTGAAGGCTCCCTTATGCATGTAAGGGAACCGTCATTATTTACGGCCGGGGGTCGGAGGAATGGTAATGAAAAATTTGAAAATATGGGTAACCCTCCATTTCGCTCAAAAAAATAATTTACCCCCCCCCCCCACCTATTAGACATTGTAAATTTGTGTGACCCCCCCCCCCCCACACACACACTAACACTGCATATACATGTACATGTATTAATGATATATATAAAGTGATGAGGTTTTAGAAGGCAGTGATACATTTCGTTTTGACTTCAACAAACGTGAATCAAATTTTTTGATAGAATAATTATTCAAAAATAATTACATAAAAACAAATGTAATTATTTTGCAATTGTCTATTTTTCCCAAATGTTCTGTTCAATTGTCCTGTACATGTATGTAATTGTGTTGACTACGTATACGTTGTTCTCCCTACGATTTTATCACAAGTGCCAGGGTTTAGAGAGTATAGGTTTTACCCTACCTGCTATGCAAGTCGGTGAGGCCGCTTATGCGGCCGCGGGAAAGGGGGTGGTGGTGGTTGGGGGGGGGGGGTGTCAGGAGGGGGTGTCTCCATGGAATTTTTAAAACTAAAATGACAGCATTTATGACTTAATGAGACTTTCGCACCTGTTTTGAGTAACCTTCAGTCCCCAAATACTTTTAAAATATGAATATCAACAGTAGCAAAATACAAGATTATTAAATAAAACATTCTGTGAATTGTTTTTTGAAGGATGAAATTAAAAGTTATGTTCAGAGTATTATATCCCATAGTGGATCGCAATTATGAGTGAAATTTTTTAAATAAGTAGCCCCCCCCCCCCGTTTCTCTTGTTTTGCAGTACCCCCCCCCCCCATAACATTGAAATTTTCGAGTGACACCCTCAATTCCGCCAACTACCCCCCCCCCTCCGACCATAAATAATGATGTCCCCTAAATAAAGCGCTAGCGACGGTCTTCAGTCACTGTAGTATGCCATAGAGGGCAGTATTCACTAGCTCATTTGGTTTGGTGGCATGACACACTGCACTGTGTATGTGTGCAATGGCCCTCTCCACGATCTATGGTCCAGTGTATGTATACCTGTCTGGGCTATGGGTTGGATATATATGTTCACATACCAGAGTACAGTGCAATGTGAGCACTCAAACATGACACTGTACACCTGTCTGAGTTTGTGTTGGATAGATATGTTCACATACCAGAGTACAGTGCTGTGAGCACTCAAACACGACACTGTACACCTGCCTGGGCTTTGGGTTGGATAGATATGTTGACATACCAGAGTACAGTGCTGTGAGCACTCAAACACGACACTGTACACGTGTCTGGGTTTGTGTTGGATAGATATCTTCACATACCAGAGTATATAGCTGTCTGGGCTATGGGTTTGTTTGCTTGTGTTGGATAGGGGTGTACAGATACCACAGTATTTATAGAGCAATCATGTCAGTACTCTAAATGCACCTGTTTAGGCTATAGAATGACTAGTTATAAACTTAGCTTGTATACTGACACTACTATACAGTTTGCAAGCTGTTCATCAAGTTCTGAATTGTATAATCTGGACATGAAAGTGGACAAACTGTTGCACTAGAGAAGACCTACTGGTAATGTGACTTTGAGGATGGGGAAAATACACTATGATTTGTTTCCAGAGAGATATAGCTGAATGTTTGTTATTAATTCATTCATTTTATTAATTATTATTTATAGACTGCAATGCACCCATTTAACGGTTTTTCATGCAATTAAGTAAAAATACACCCAAGATAGATACAGAAATAAAATTGAACAGACCAGATCATACCGACATACGGAACACCAAGAAAAGTTGGAGACTGCGATACCTCATTATAGATTGTGGTAGATAAGATTGATGGACTACTTGCAATGGAGGATGCACCTGTATCTCAAGGCTCTGGAGGGGTCTTTTGGAATGTGGAATTTGGTTCTTGTGTTGTGTTGGTAATATAACTATGCAAGCTAATCTAAGACATGTAACACATAGTGGGAGAGACATATACAGTATCTCGTTCAATATTCTTTCCTTTCCTTCTCAGATGTTAGTTTGAATACATGTACCAACATTAGAATTTGTGTCTTACCCATCATAGCGTTTGACATCTGCCAGGCAACTAGTCACACAAAGTGCCAGGATAGCTATTTTCCACATATTGCATGTTTTTCTACTTCTCTTAGATATAAGTGCACGCAGTTGATGGTGAGAAGGCGTCAAGCTGGATTGACTAGGACTTGCTAGATTTTGAGAAGCTAGCTGCACGGGTGAGTCAGGACAAGTCAGGTAAAATACAAATAGGACTATTTCATAGGTAAGTACTTTATTAAATAGAATAGTTCAGATACAGAGTGTAAAACACATTTCACTTGAAGTTAACATATTCTTTTTAAAGATTAATAAATGACAAGCAGTGAGTGTTAAAACAACACTATCACTAAACAGCTACTATCTGTGTGGCTGTCTACATTACCAGTTGCACTCAGGTCTGACAACTAAACAAATGTCTGCACTATATCAACATGGCAGTGTTATGTGCAACTATCTAGGTGAAATTGCAGAATCACCCTTCCCCATTCAGTAATCCAACTTGAAAAATTTCACCAGCCCGCCATGTTTTCCACAAAAGACCCTATTTTCATAAACAGGACCTCAGCCACATTTGGATTAAAACTTGATTCTATAAATTACCTGTTATTTTCATAAACTCAATTTGTAGGCAATCACATTCTGTCAAAACTGTATTTCTGTTAAAAAGGTTGGTGGTAGTCATGGTTATAGTAAGAATCATATGAAAAAATAGTTGCATTTTTTAATTAAATGTGTTATTTCCACTGTCACATGTACTACATTCAGTTGTGAATAATGTTTGCAATTATCTTCAACCTCAAAATAACATCTGCAACTTGGTATATATATGTCTAGGAAATAACTTATGAATCAGCCAATGGGCTTCTCTGACAGTGATAATTACCAAACAGTACATCAAATCAACCATATTTATGTTAACCTATTATACTGCATTATGACACTGCTGCAACTATCCCTGTCCTCATATCTTTGATTTCATCTTCTGATTCACCTTCTTTTTTTAAGATGACATGGACAACTCGTAGCCATTCCTCCTCTCATTGTATCAATGATTTTGGCACTTTTTAAACCCAACTGAAACCGATGGTTGCGTTAGGGCAACTAAAACTGGTGGGTGCATTTGAATGGAGTATTTCACATGGCTGTTATTTTGTCTTGTGAACGTACATTATATTGTCAGTAGCAGGTCTGTGGTGAAACGGTAGCACCTGACATCACTCACATTACATGGTTACAAATAACTGGTAATGAAACTATCCTATAACACGAAAGCCATTTAAAGTTTTTCAAAAAAAAGATGGTGTGTGTAATTTTTTTACAATTGGATGAAATGAAGCATGGATTCTATTGACATGACTTACAATACTCAGCTGACAATCAAATAATATAACAGCCAAATCTACATTTGTGAAAGAACTGAAGAGGAAATCACAAACAGTTTTCGAACAAGATTGATAAACTTTGCAATTAATGTAATGTCAAAACAATTTCAATGTACAGACAACTAGAGAATTTTTGAAATGTGTGACTGCAATGGTTTAACGGCCTGACATGCTAAATAGGGATTACGCACAGGTGAGTATAATTTAAGATACATTACATACCAATAGCACCCTAGATTATTAGTCTTGAAATAATGCTAATATCCAACCATTTACCATGTCAAAGGTCAAATGCTGAGCTTAACTTGAATCCTTTGTAAAATCATACATGTGACATTGCCTTACATTTACAAATTTGATGAATTTTGTCTGCACTATTCAATTTGTTATGTCTATCTATGCATTTATAAAGTCTAAATTACAAGCATTCAAGTTTGAAAATGTGGGTATTAAAATTAGACTGAACTATTTAATGCAGAACCTGATAGAGCAAAATACAACAATAGCAGACAAGTGTTTTTGAGAAACACACACACTGGTACTTTACAGTTGACATAATTACTTGTAATTTAAATCTACAAAATAACTTGCTTCATTCATTCATTATGCTACTACCACAAAAAAAAAAAGAAACACAAAAAACTCATCAAGGGAAAAAAATGAGATGCCAAATTTGACTCTATTATAACTTAATTTTTCAATTCTTCATTCGCTTATTAAGATAAACTGCATACTGTTTAAAAAGCTAAACTAACTCATGACAAATGTAGGTATGCATGAAAATGACTGCCTTGTCCATCTCAAGATGACAATAACTTAACTCAGTTCTTTTCTGATTGATTATACCTAACATTCTCATATAAACATTATCCCTTGTCAAGGTTTGCTAATCTGTCTACATGTCAAATTCTAATAACACTAAAAATAATACAATTTACAAGACCGGTTTATTTAACATTTCGTTTTTCATTTGTCTGTGTTGTGATGACAATGATGATGATTTATTGCATCATTTCCTAATTCATACAAAACTCACAAGTGACTATATTATAATTCTAAGTCTGCTAGTATGAAGAGTACAATTGTATAGTAAAAGGAAATGTCATTCTGTTCTATGCTTTCTTTCTTTTTGATATTCTGTCTATTACTTGCACAGACTTTGGGCTTCCAATATTTCTAGACACTGATGTCGCTAGAATACTATAAGTACTAGTTGTTTTGCGCTGACTGTAATGGGGGAGGTCTTGGTCCCACATCATACTCAGATCTGCAAAAAATGAAAAATAATACAAGAATGTACATGTTAATTACTTAGTCTTTTCAATGGTTTTAGTGTTGTCAAGGTTTGGGAACCCAGACCAGCAGTAACAGAGGGAGAATCTTGTCAAATATTGCTTATATGTTTTCCTATCTTGTATCATAACATGTTTTTCGGAAACCATGGTAAAAATACCTTTGTAACTCACATATACTGTATCTCCTCACAACAACACTTAACAAACGCTAGTAAGGAACCATGCAAATACCTAATGTAGATTTTACCTACTTAGCCCCCATAGCGAAAACACTTAATTTACATGCATGTGCATGCTCATTCAATATACATATTAGTTTGTCATTTTCCTTAGCCCGTACGATGTCACTTATAACACTGGTATCATAGCTGTATCTTACTATTTTCCCTAAGCAAACACATGTATTGTCTGATTGATAAAAAGTCTTTTTTTCGCAAGCTAAAACATTCTTGGTTTGTGTGCATTATCTATGACCTTCAACATCAGATTTGTGACCTTCAAAGGACATTAACATCAAGGCAAGAACCAAGGCTACATATTATGTATAGAAAACTGAATTGATTCTATGTACAGTAATTTGAGTAAACAAACAATTAAGTTCTTTGCTTTGGGACATAGTCTTGCATTTTTACAGTGTGTAAGGTGTTCATTTATCTATATTTTACAGCATTCACTTTCAAATGGTCACATCAAAGCATTACCATAGTGTATTTTCTGTAAGTGTTAGTATCTTGGTATGTGCTGCTGCATGACTAATGAAAGATTTCTTATGCAGTGTACTGAAAACATACAGTTCCAAATGAAAATGTCTATGTTTAAAGATAAATACAGCACATGAGATTTTGATGACAATTACTAGTAATTCTGAGAGACACTTTCTATCCAAAGGATTTCATTTGAAGTACCAGTAAATACAGAATTCAACTCTTGAACACGTTTCATTTCACTATGTCACTGTATTGAAAGTAGGGGTGAAAAGTTTTGCCACTACAATTTAATTTCCTCACATACAAATTATTGAAAATGATAAAAATAAACCCTACCTAAAAACGAGGTATTCAATTTTATAGTTTCCATACACATTTCACATGAAACACATACACACAGTTTATTCTGGTTGTTTCAAGCACAAAAGTAGGACGTGTTCTACATTAAATTACTTACCTAATAAAAATTGTGGCAGAACACTGAATTGTTATAAAACTACAAGAGTTGACAGGTACTCTTGTTCCTTCTTGCCTTGTTCTTTTTCTTAGCTTCAGGTGTTCTTCGATTTATCTGGCGCACCAAGTCATAGAATATTTCATTAACGTTGACTTTGGCTTTAGCTGATGACTCAAGGAATGCACTGAACAAGAGAGAGAGAAGACATACTTTTGATGGTTAGACCTTGAGCAGAGTCTATGAATATCAATCGCTATATGAATGTTATCTCTTCATATTTATCATGAGACCCTGAGTGGTATGTATAGTGCTATTGTCGTAATATCTACCATAAGCAACAAGTAAATAGAGATATAAGTGAACCCTGTAGACTAAGCAACACCATTACTATTATCTACTAATCTAAACAAAGTCAACTAAACATCTCCAACTGACAGCTTTCAGATTTCAATCATGGTATCTGTAAACTTCCCTCATATTCTATTATTACTGTACGGAAGTCATTATCGTGGACACGAAAAAGATTTGTGCAGTGTTTCCTTCTCATGCACTAAACACATGGTTCTATGTTACATATCTATTTTCCATATATTATCTGTGAGGTAAAGTCCAGGTTAGGACAGGATGTACAAATTTAAGTTACAAATCTATTAAAAAACTGTGAAACGGTAACACAATTAACTGTTGGACAAAGAGAAACAGTCAAAGAGTTTGGTCAAATGATAACACTGGTTGACAGAGAACATACTGTGATGTAATACAGGTGAAATGTTTGAAGTGACTGATTTAGCAAAAAATAGGACACGGTTTGACATCAGTGAAATACAAACACTGAAGTTGGCCTTGGTGTGACACTGATGAAATGCCAAAATTGATTGGCCAAGAGAAAACACACAATGAAATGGTAACACTGATTTGCTGACAGAAAAGATAGCCTGGTGAGACATGAACTGCCAGAACTGATTGGTTGACAGAGGTGAATAGATACACTTGACTTACCATCCAAATGTTTTGGCCAGGTTCTGACCCTGGTCTTTGCCAACCACTCTTTCATCTTCTAAATCACATTTATTGCCAACCAACACCATTGGAACCTGTAGAACAATCAGGTGATACTTTGACTATGCAGCATGACTTGGACAGAAACAACAATTATATTTTCTTTCAGTACAAAACATGTCTTATTATGGTATTCATCATCACTAAATGATGACAAATATTGTCAAAGCTTTGATTCATGTTTATAAAAACATTGACAGTACTTACATATTTAGAAAAATGATACATTTCTGAGAATTTATCCCTCAGTTGATTAATTCTGTATATGACATGTACAACGTAAAGCACCAGTGAGCATCATTGATGGATACTAGGCGCTATATAAATCTGTTTATTGGTATTATTATTATTATTATTATTATTATTATTGTTACAACTGAAGTAACGTTTTCTACTATTTTTTTCCATTTACACAGTAAATTGCAACCACATACAAAATTTCTAAATTCTTGGATTTTGT
This sequence comes from Glandiceps talaboti, assembly GCF_964340395.1. Taxonomy (NCBI): domain Eukaryota; kingdom Metazoa; phylum Hemichordata; class Enteropneusta; family Spengelidae; genus Glandiceps; species Glandiceps talaboti. Next base: position 9,953,720 of record NC_135549.1, on the reverse strand, counting down.
ATGTGAGGACCATCTTCCATAACATAACAGCAGAGGTCAAGCTGAGGACTTGAGAGTTCAAAGGCCAAGTACTTGAATCCCACTGGCCATATGTTCGTGTAGACATGTTTATTATAGATAGCCCAACCCTGAATGACTTTGCTGTTGGTTTCATCAATACTTGATGAGGATGTATCACTTAAAAGTTATCTTACTAATGGTGGTTGGTTTTACAGATCCCCTGTAATGGTCTGACCAGTTATGGATTATTACTCATATGGAATTCAGAGATGATATCATGCTTGCGGCAGCGTGACTCCAGGATATACAGCGGACAGGATTGAAATGTGTTGTCATATCCTCACAGATCAGATATGAAACATGTAATACGATCCTATTATCTGCAAAGGAGGGAAACATGGACAGAAAGTGTAGAGACATAAACATAGTAGACGACATCAACTTACATCATCTGTGTCTTTCACTCGAAGAATCTGTTCTCTTAAGTCTTGGAGGTCGTTGAATGTGGACTGTGCTGTTATGGAATAGACTAATACAAACCCTTGACCATTCTTCATGTATAAATCTCTCATTGCTGTGAATTGCTCCTATAAAATGTAAACATGGAAGTCAAGTTTTTAGCTTTACACATACATCACCATATTTGTATGTAGTGACCATGTGAGACCTCTCTAAACTACTAAAAGAATTACAAATGAAGGCTACCTGAAACATTACAAAATACAAGGTGAACTTCATACATATGGTATTGATATATTGAATATAATGAACTATGCATCAATATTAGACTCTACGATATACATCATGCTGTTCAGCCATATCAGGCTTCTCTGGCTAATGGCATCAATATCAATAAGAACAAAATATACAAAGATTATTTATTTATTTATTTATTTACAACAATTAAAGTATCAATTTCACATTGCCATAAATCAAAGTAATTTCATATTTCTACAAAATAATGGTACTTCATCCTTGGTAGGTATTACACATACATGATACATGTACAATTCTACTACAAAGTTTGGTGGGTGGGTGGGTGGTATGTGAGCATGGGATTATACTATATTGTTCAATACTGTGTTTTGTTCATACATGTAATACACTTTGTCATACATTTTCCATTAAGCTTACAGAAAAATGTTGATTGACCCAAATGAACAAACAAACAAACTAAGGATTACTTGAAAACAAAAGCTCCGCATTGTGTATTTATGGTGTTTCAGGATTTTAAATACTAATATATATCATTAATTTATGATGTCATTCTGGAAGTATATTTCTCTCTAGTATCATGTGACCTGTAATTGACATATGACTAGTATCATGTGACCTATAATTGTTGTGTGACTAGCATAATGACTCTGTGTCTGGAATTGTGCTTTCCTCTCTTTTACAAAGATGACTTACCGTTCCTGCTGTGTCCAAAATTTCTAACATGCACTGTTGTCCATCCACCTCTACTTGCTGTACAGGGGATAAAAAAACATTTAGGAAATCATGGCAGATACAGGAGTAAGCACTCAAAACTAATTTTGACTAATGGCATTGTATGTATACATTGTGTAAGCTGGGTCAACCAAACACTAAGTAACAATCAAGTATAACTGATTTAAATGTACTTGATAACACAATTATGGCTGGGTATAAAAATCATAATAAACTGAAATACAAGGGAATACATTAACTTAACACAGTTAAGTACCCTATGTATTATTAGCTATAGCTACATATAACACACATCATATCTTTATACTTCATCTCTACTACAGTACATGCTCACTTTAATGAGTATTTCACCAGTACACACCCTTTTTATATCCCTAATGAAGATTTTTATCTAGGGGTTATAATATACATGTACATGTAGTTGCCTTTTGTGAGGGCATAGATCAAAATGCCATGCTTTCAGAGACGAAAAGTGCACAGGAAAATGAGATACTGTAGAGATATCCCTGGATCCAATTATGAAGAACACACCATTACATGTGTATCTACAACTTAAACACAGAAACTCTAAGGCCTAACACATACACATAACAGAGACACTACTGCGCTATAAAGAACTTTGGTTTCAGATACCCGGCCTCTCATTGGGGGGCTATACCTGCCTAGCGACAGTCTGGGGCATTACATTGCCACCTATTGTAAGGAGATCTGTGACAGTCACTGATTGAACAAAAATGATTCCAATTTTTATTTTCATCAGCTCTGTATGTATTAAACAGAAATCATGGTATTAACTTTTTGAAAACCACCTTTTTTAAATTTACAAATGCATTCCTAGCAAGAGTTGCTAACGTGTGACTGTACAGTGTACTACAGAGGTCATGTTATGTTGTGGGTCACCCTCTCCATGCAGCCATCTTGTAACAATCACTGACATTGTACATGTAATGCACAGACTCTCTGCTGGGGACAGAGTCTGGGTAACACTAACACTTAAAGAACTGAATACTGATACAGCTACACTGCAGCTCCACTGTCTATAGAATACTGAGACACTACAGCTCTATATACATGTAGAGCTCTGACACACCATAGTTCTATATAGGACACTGGGACACTATAGCACTACATTGAATACTGATACACTGCAGAACTTTAAAAACACTGGGACACTACAGTTCTGTGTACATAGAATGCCAAGACACAACAGCTCCTTATAGAACCCTGAGACATGACGGGTCTATATATATATAGAACACTGATACACTACAACAATTTAAAATATTGTCACAGTCACACTATAGCTCTACATGATCTACATTGAACACTGATACACTAAGACCTACACGGAACACTGATACACTATGAGCTACATGGAACACTGATACACTTTGACCTACATTGAACACTGATACACTATGATCTACATGGAACACTGATACACTATGATCTACATGGAACACTGATACACTATGATCTACATGGAACACTGATACACTATGATCTACGCAGAACACTGATACACTATGATCTACATGAAACACTGATTATGATACACTATGATTTACACGGAACACTGATACACTATGATCTACATGGAACACTGATGCACTATAATCTACATGGAACACTGATGCACTAAAATCTACATGGAACACTGATACACTATAATCTACATGGAACACTGATACACTATGATCTACATGGAACACTGATACACTATGATCTACATGGAACACTGATTGGCCTGCCTAAATAGTAAATTGTTCACATTATTGAAGGCTAACAAAGTTACACTAAGTGACTATACATGTACTATATTTGTTCCGATGTCTACATCACAACCAGTTCCAAGGTTAAGTATTAAAATACCCTGGTGACTTTAGATGACCCAGCTGATTGGTCGTCTCCTGACTACATACATCAAAAGTGAAAGGATTCAATCAATCTATAGTTTAAATACACACTATAAATGTCAGAATTTACTAACAGACATAAAGATGGTCTTTACTGTAATTTTCATAAGTGATCTAGTTTCTGTACGGAAAACGACAGCTTTTATTTTTAGATTTGAGAGGCACCTGAATGGGTATTGTCTCAGATTTACTTTATTCAAACCATATCTCTACTGAAACTAGAAACATTGCTCGTAAAAATTGCATATTATCTTGACAACTTCACTATTTCCTCAACTATCTTGACTTTGGTACTGAAATGTTTTGTCTATAAAGACACTGGGCTGTACAGTGAAAGTCTGCATGAAACAAACTTGACTGACAGCTATAACTGACAATATTCACACAATCGCCTTGGTGCATACATACATATTTCTAAATTCACTTTCGTATTTTCATAACATATTTCCGTGAATAGTCATGCACATCATATTATAATTATCATGCTATAGCTAGAAGCCTAAATGTTTGAAAAAAAATGTGATATAAAAAGCATATAAATTAAGTAGTTGCTATGGAAATGAGCTAATAGATAACACACGAATGCTAAATTTGATAACAAGTTAACATTCCAAAGTCAAATTTTGTGTAGGTAGTGACAATGCTATGGCAACAAGTAATACAACTCAAATGGTAACAAAATTGAATACCAACAATGCCATTATTCAAAATTATCCTATATATAGATGAAAAACAAAAAAAAGTGTAAATTATACAAATGACTTACATGTATGCTTTATATATTATACAAAAAATAACTGTGATTTCATCATATCAATTCCACTTTATTGTGTTACCCTTCATTACACTTTCAAATTCTATTTTTACCATCTACTAAAAAAACTTATCCTTCTTAGTTGACAGCTTCAAGATTTATGAAACATGTGACAGAATTCACATTCTCCATGCAAACACCCACAATATAATACACAAAAATCTACCAACAAACAGCAGAAGAAATTCCGTGCCGTTTCAATTTGAAGAGTAACTCACACAGCTTACTTTAGCAAACTGTCGGCAGCAAGAATCAGTTTTCTGAGAGGAATTGCCTGTTTACTGTATGATGCCAATTTCTTATTAAAACCACCTTTACTTATTTTCAGTTTTGTGAAGAGACAAATAACACCTTTCACCTGGCAGAGTTCAAAAAGTCAGTGACATCACTATCGTCATGCAAATCACTCCCATGCTTTCTCCTCATTCCTTTCACTGATTTCAGTGATACTGAGTTTGAACATGAAAAAAAAACACACACAAAAAAACACTGATGCATTGCTATTTACCTTTCGGTAACTGTCTTCTATCGTTGGATCATACTTTTCAACAAATATACCCTGGACAAATTGCACTGTCTGTAAAAAAAAAATGAAAAAAAAATCAAAGACATTACTTATAATTACTTGTCTGTGTATACACTTCACAAAGAGATAAATTGAAAGACAGCCAAACATTAGTACCAGTATGGATTTGAAAACACTAAATCAACATGACAGCGACAAACATAAATTGCAATAGATTTGACATGATGGGGATGAATGCAATCAGTTGTGGCAAATAATGAAATGTCAGTTGATTGAATATGTCCATGATTTCATTTTGAATAAATACTGTACAGAGAGAGTAAAGAGTGTGTATGCACTATGGATGGTAATTTTGATGTAATCTACATGTATGCTAATAAAGGTCTTAGTCTATAATATTGGACACATACACAAACAGACACATTTTGATTGATGAATTCATATATCTCATCATAACTACATAATTCACAATGGATGACGTTAACTCTATTTTTATCCACATGTAATTTATCATGTCACAACTGAGAAGTAATATCCTGAATGTATCCAAAAAATATGTACATTGTTAGAACGATAACCATCAGACACCTGTGTACAATTCATATTAGCATTTCTGATGAAATCACTCTATGTAATTAAAACATGTTTTATAGTGATATTCAAGATGGCCACCACTCAACTCTTAATGAGTGTGTACACTATACCATGATTCAACTGAGCCTTACTTGTAGTGGTACACAGCCAGTTGCTACATTATGTATTTAGGGCAAAAGGGTTGGATAACTATTATGATATACCGCACTGGCTAAAATGTCTATCATTTCATTTGATAGTCTGATGTTTTATTTGCGATACTGATTTCAGACCAGTGCCTAACGCATTACAATGCAGAGGTCAGGCTACAATAGGTGGGGTCACAGTGATAGAGGTCAGATGTCACTGCACCATGGGTGGGGTCACAACAATTGGGGCTATGTTTAGAGTAAAAACTTACCAAAGCACTTTTGCCAACACCACCAGAACCCAAGACCACAAGCTTGTATTCACGCATAGTTTACTTGGATAACCAATTCCCTTGATGAAATTCTGAATAAAATCAAAAGAATAGGGTGTTACATAGGAGACTATTAACACAGTTGATAGAGGTAAATTGTCAATTGACATGTACATTGTATGTCAGTTTGAAACACCACTGTGTACATGTATCACCGTAGTGTTTCAAACTGACATACATGTCTACCAATCATATCAATCACCATGAGATCAATTATGTGGAAACAATGCATTTCATCTCAGTTTATTTAGTATCAGAGCTGAAGGCCACAAATCAAAGTTTAACACATGTACAATGTACATCTTTGAGATTTACATACATTACATGTGAATGCTGGTAGTATCAACTATCAATAAACATGGCTATGGCATGTCAAGAAAAGCTATGGAACACCACCATCAACTCCTGCACACACACAATTCATGAATTATATGGTCTTGACTTGCATGGTAGTATGGGTGGGTATGATTATCTGAATTCAAAATTTACTACACAAGACAGTGTTATTTCCAATGGTAATAAATATAGTTACTTGAAATTTGAACAAATTATTTCCCTGGAGTACCTGAATGATGTCATTCCAATCAGTGACAAAGGATGGAATAATCCATTGAAATCATTTTATGGATATGTTTCCAAGATATCATTTCTTCAAGTCACTTTCACACTAAAACACAAAGCTGGCTATGACAACTAAATATGAAACTTCCCAACATGTTACAAATAAATTTCTCAATGCATGGCCATGCAGTAGTTTCAATTGAGAATATGACACTCTTGACAGTTCCATATGTAGGTACTGTGTTACTTTTCGATTTGCAAGCAACATCATGAGAGACAAATGTTCATGTACAGTAAATTTGTAGGATGTTGGTGCAACATCACATTTCACGACAAATCCAGACATTTTGAATTTGTAGGCAAGTGCAGAAAATATAAAATATTGTACAACTACACACATCAGTTTGGTTTCTGAATACTGAACATTAAAATAAGGGATCTTAAAACAAGGAATTATAGTTTTGCAACTACTCTCACTTTCAATTTTGATGATTTGTCAGTGCAACATACTGATAAGTTGTTCAACACTTGTAAGAATACTCCAGATGACAACAGCTGTGAATAACATGATGTACATGTATGTTCAATGAATGAGTCATACCACTGTCCAGTCACTGCATAAACACACCTACATAACACATACATTGTACATTGCATGTAGTGTTTTGGGGTGTTTCCTCAACACTGCATATATTCACTGACTATTGAATCATAGAGTCTCCTTTGTTTCCAAGTTGTTTGAGCTATTAAGAACCAAATCTGAAACATGTGTACTACCAATAAATGCCATAACTTGTTGCACAGACAATTTTGTTGTGAGTACAGTTGTTGACTAGGAAAAGGCAACACATTTACCCTAGTTCTCAAGACCCTAACCAGGGAAACTCCTTTGTTTTGTTACCTGTGTTGTAAAACATGTGAGAACAATAACTTAATAAGACATGTTGCATGTCAACAAGTGGATTCACACAACATACAATAATTGGTAGAACTGATACTCTGATAACACTGTTGCATGTTAGATATTTCAGACGGGACAACACTTACTGAAGACAGATTTTTTATAATGAAAAGTGAAACAATATCAATTAGAAGAGTAATCCATAATTTCTTACATGTATATGATGGACAATATATTGTTCATTGTTCCAAGAATCAATATGACAGTAAAATATAGTTTGAATGTACTTTGGAATGGTAGGTGACATTCATTTCTAACTCATATTGTTCCAAAATAACTATATTTTACTGTTCTCATATATATTAAAATAAATTTCACTCCATACTTTAAATATTGAACATTATGTAAAATGTTAGCCTAATGCAGACAGATAAGTCAGACTCGATTCTGACATTGGCCTTTTTCCTCCTCCGACTATGAAGTTATACATGCAAAATATTTTGAAAAACAAGACAATAATTCAAATCGTTATGAAATTGTAAATGTGACAGATCGTTTGTTCCAAGTAGATGTTTATGTTTTGACTTCATGGTCTGAAAGCCATGTCAATGTGTATATGGAAAGATTCAAAACAGGGCAACGGTAAGTAGTACAATAAGTCAACTTCAAGTGATCGTTTTAATGTTGACATCAGTGTATCGACTCCCAAGGCCATACAGTATCAACAAATGTTCTTTCTGACCTCAGTCTACTGTGGTGTCTATACTAGTGCCGCTGACTGTGCCCCATTAGTAATGAAAGGGTGTGACTCGACGGCATTCTTACAGCAGAAGTTCAACTCCTAAAATATCACAATCACTCTCGCATTATTTTATTTTAGTACGTACAGGCACAACAACCCATATAAAATATGTACGACGTGGATCTGAGATCGTCTCTTGTCTTATAGTATAAATGATTTGACATCAGATTTTGAAATACAATTTCAAAGTTAGTATTTTTAAAAATTCCGAGAGTATCTTAGTATGGCGAGTGAATGATATGTTGTGCTTATTACATGTACATGTATAGTATCTTCGACTTCGATGTTTGACAAACTCAAGTCAAAACGCATAGATCGTTACCCGGTAGAAAGCTAAAACGGACATTCTTGGGCAGTAGCTTTTGCGTTCACAATCGACACACAGATAAGACAATGCTTTAAACCACCTATGTATGGGTGTCATTTCGGAAGTTTTATAACAGTTTTTTTTGGATTTCTTGAATGCGATCGACGAATGTTTTATAGTAATTTTCGACCAGACCCTCCCGACAGCTGGTATATCTGAGTCTCTTTCATTTACATATAATTGATTTGGTAGATAGACTGTTAAACAGACTTGTAACTCTGATCAATGACATTAACCGGTGAGAAAGAAAACACACGGAACAGATATTTTTGATTGATTCAACATACACTTACCGTTCAAACAAAAGCGTCCTCGATAAGGGCGAGACTTCTCTCTAGCTTAGAGTATCAAGGTGGAGAAAATGGTTGACAGTGACGTCATAGGATGTAACCTCGAGCGCGGAAGTCTAAAATGTGGTACAATGTGGGTGGGAACTAGAAAATACAAATGACGTCGAATACACGGTGAACTGCTTTACAAAACACTATCACACACCATGAATGGCATCGAAGTCAAATCGTCTGTGAGTCAATAAAATATAGTCTGATTTCCGTCCAAATGATTGATAGATAACGATGGGTGTTCGGCTTTAAAATTCCCTGCGCTTGGTGGCGCTGTTTTCGTCAATACGTATAATGTTTCCCTCGGATCTAGTCCAGTAATCTTAACGAAGAGGCAACTTTTTATATACCCTTCCTCGTCACACCAGCTAATTGACAAAGCTGTGACGCTTTTTGATAATAAAAGTATTGTAGCTATTATTGTAAAAAAAATACTATAGGGAAAATGTGCGAAATATTATTCTCGACAGACAGCTATGTAGAAAATGGGAACACTAATATGTAAGTCTTCAGTTATAATGTAGTAGGCCTATGGAGGTTTAGTCACTATTAAACTCAACAATACTTCTTAATTGTTGAAAAGCTAACGATGTTACTATCTTTTCTTTAGCTTCTGTAGTTTAAACAAAATTAGCTAAACTTTCACTGATTCAGTATCTGTTTTTATCTGAGGCTGTTACATGTACAAGTAGTAGTATTTAGTTTATGTACGACATAGACCCTGCACGAATCTATGGTACGACGAAACACATGGACGCGTAACTCGCTTGTGGTAGCCAACCTGTAGGCTGTAGACGTTAAGACTAACGCTAATATAAGAGTACCACGCTATTCCGCTATCCTAACTGACATTGCTGATAATTTTAGCTCGTCCACTCAGGCTCAATCAGTTAGTTTTGTTTACGAAAAAAACCCCAACAAAAACAAACGCATAATAAATAAATAAATAAATGAATGAATGAATGAATGAATGAATGAATGAATAAATAAATAAATAAATACTGACAAACATCAACAATAGAGTAATCACAAATCACTAGTGCACTATGAACAATAATGAATGTTTCGCAGTATCAAAAATTACGTAGGTTTTATAATTATGCAAAATAGTCACAATGCCAACCTGATTTGTGATTACTCTATAATTGATGTTTGTCTTTATTTATTTATTTATTTATTTATTTATTTATTTATTTATTTATTTATTTATTTATTTATTTATGCGGTTGTTTGTTTGTTTTTTATTGTAACGTGAGCCTGAGTTCCCTGTGCTCCAGCTTGTTTGTATGTATGTATGTATGTATGTATGTATGTATGTATGTATGGATGGATGGATGGATGGATGGATGGATGGATGGATGGATGTATGTATGTATGTATGTATGTATGTATGTATGTATGTATGTATGTATGTATGTATATGTAACATGTATGTATGGATGGATGGATGGATGGATGGATGGATGGATCATGCAAACATGAGATCTTCCTCGAAAAACCAGGCTGTCACAATAATATTTCGAAGCGAAGAAATTTTTTTAAAAATCTCTATTTGTTGGATGATGTTGCTAAAACGGTTAATGCTAATGTAAACTATAACAAAGCTTTAAAAACCCTCATTTCATTGATGATATCAAGTTTGTAAATAACTTAGCTTTACATTTATAGAATGTGTACGGTGCGATGCCGGCCGATGGTCCATGAGGGTGGTCAAGAATGTGTCTTCTGTATTGGTCTTTACATTGTAAGATTTGAACTAACCTATATTTAAATGATATATCAATGATAAATCAGGGTTGCATACCCTATCAAACCAGAGGATATAAGTGCTTCACCCCGGAGATAAACGGGCGACTGGACTCTATCCCCGCCGGACTCTACATCCATTGCAGTGTCCAGACCATGGGGTGGAGTGGTGTGGACCTTGACCTCTGTTGACCGTATATCCGTGATGATTTTAAAATGTTATTAGTGCGATGAGGGCGCTATAAACTCTCGAATGATAGTTTGTGGTCATGGTTGTGGTACGAGTCACAGACAAGGAGCTTTAGGAGAGTTCAACTCAACAACGTTGTAGTTTAGAGCTGTGAGTCTAGATGTTCACAACTGAGTAGAAGTAAGAGTTGACTGCCTATAACATCGATCGCTAGCAGGTACAGTCACTGTCAGCATAGAAGTAAGTAGTCCTGCTTGCATACGGAGTAATCCGGGACTCGATTCTGACAATTGTCCCTCCTGTGTTTAGAGTCAAGTCAGCAATATAGACTCGTGAACCGCTAAGAAGTAAGGGAATGTCCACTTTGGGAGGGTGGGGCATGCATAGTCCAGTGTGAGCTACTAGTGTATTCAAGGATGGTCACACAAAATGATGGCGTGTACTATATTATGTATTTACGAATATTCAAAAAAATGCCGTCACCGGTGTCTGCTTCCGTCATCGATAATTTTTTATAACCCCCCCCCCCACACACACACACACACACACAAACAAACCACCAGTAAGATACAATAGCAATTAGACAATTTGACTTGAAATCACTGCCCTCTGGCTTCATTGAATTTTTACAGTATTTTACATTACCTTTGATCAAACAAGGTATGATAGAAGAATACTTAGTATGTCCCATCGTTTACAAAACCCAGATTTTGGACTGTAAGATACGTGGTGACGTTTCGCCCTCACCGGCCTCCTCTCTCTGTGGGGATTGGCCGATGTGTGAGGGCGCCCCGTCACGGCATACCTTACAGACTACCCACATTTGTGTTAGTTTCGGTTTTTTTCTTTCATATTGACATTCATATTAAACTTAAGTGATGTTGAAAACGTTTGTTAAAGATGAAAAATGGAAGGCATAGCCAGATAGTGTGTGAACCCATGAATTGACCTCAACAGCTGCCTTGCAATTGCATGGATTCCCCCTTCCCACACTATGAGAAATTGTTATTTGACAAAGTCTCATGACACCATTTTTATAACACTTGTAATCAGTGTTCTGGGGTAAGAAACAACCAATGACTATCACAGTTGCATGTACCTGTACTTGTAATATTTCAATTTTTGGTACACAAATATCAGTTATGAATTAATCATTCAAAGCAGCTGAACTCTTAGACAAGGACAAGTAATTAATTTCTTTCATAAGACATTGTAACATTTTTGATAATTCCAGAAAACAGCTACTAATAACTTTTTCTTCTTCACATTTCATAGACATAAAGATGATATCAGTACTGCTATATGTGATAGTGGCAACCATCATTTTCATTGGATCTGCTGGTACACTTTTCTTTGTGTTGCTTCACTGTCAGCCTATTTTACTATACAAGTTATTAACAAGGTATTGAATTCAGATTATATTGATTTTCATTCCTGAGGTTTTCAATCTTAAAAGACTAGCAGAATAGCTAATGAAATTTTCTATAACTGTCTTTCTCGTCATTAGGCCTTAAAAAATTGTGTGGTTCCAACTACACTCAATTGTAAAATAGGTGGGGGTAGGTAGATATTTTTTCTTTGATTTTTTTTTATGTGCAACTTGTGCAAGTGTCTAGTTCAGGTAATTATGTTTTCTGTTGTTTTCCATATGGTCTATGGGTTATTGGTTTCTTCCCATCAGATGTACAGCCATTACAGATTGAAAGACCAGTTTTATATGGTTTTTTTAAGTTGATGTCAGTTTCGAGAACTAAAACAATTTCAGTGTCATGAAATTTTCCTCAAATCATTGTTTATTGGTTGCAAGTGTTTTTGTTGCCAAGCTATCAAAATGAAAAAAATAGAATTAAAGGATACAGAATTCCTCCTCAAAATATTGGTTGTAAGTTCTTTTTTTGCTCAGCAATCAAAATGAAAAAAAAAACAGAAACAAAGGATACAAAATATGCAATAAAAGTGTGTTTTGACTTTGAAAAAAAAATTGTACACTTAAATTTCTATTTGAAAATAGTAAAAACTTCTTAATATCTTGTTGAAATGATAAATTGATATTGTTATAATTTACAAAAGAAATGGTAATTATAATAATTGGTTAAAATAGAACATTTTGTGTGAATTTGCTTCTCGGATCCGCGGAAGATAAATGGTAAAACTTAATTTCAAAAATTGATCTAATTTGTTTCAGATATACCCTCTTTAAAGCCGGCATGGATCTCAAATATCAAAAAGCTGGTGATATGACATTTTGTTATGCAGAGAGAGGGAAGGGAAAATCAACCAAACCCTCCATGTTATTTTTACATGGCATTACAAGCAGTAAAACTATATGGATTGACATGATCAAGGTAATTCATTTTAATGGATGGATGGATGGACAGATATACATAAACCAAAATGTAAAGTAATGTAATGTAATTATGTAGTGCATTGTAATGTAATGTATTGTAATGTAATGTAATGTAACGGAGTGGATGTAATGTGAGTGTAAAGTAATATAATGTGAGTGTAATGTAATGTAATGTGAGTCTAATATAATGTAATGTGATTGTAATGTAATGTATTGTATTGTAATGTAATGTGAATGTAATGTAATGTAATGTGGGTGTGATGTGATGTGATGTAATGTAATGTAACGTAATTTAATGTGAGTGTAATGTGATATGATGTAATGTAATGTAATATAATGTATTGTGAGTGTAATGTAATGTAATGTGAGTGTAATGTGATGTAATAGTGGGTGTAATGTGATGTGATGTGAGTGTAATGTGATGTGATGTGATGTAATGTAATGTATTGTAATGTATTGAGTATAATGTGATGTGATGTGATGTAATAGTGACTGTAATGTAATGTAATGTAATGTAATGTAATGTAATGTAATGCAATGTAATGTATTGTGAGTGTAATGTAAAGTGCAGCACTTTTGAATCACTTTCTTTATCTTCCATTCCCAACATACATGATTCTCTTACAGTTGCAGTGCTTTATGTTTTTGGTTTTAGGAGTTACCCCAGGATTTACATATCATACTGGTAGACATGCCAGGTCATGGTGATACAACCCAAAAACTGAAAAGTGACCATTCATATGTTGCCCAGGCTAACAAGATACACCAGGTAAGATATGGATAGTGTCACTTTCATTAGACATGTTATTCTGTATTATTGACAATATTGTAGTAAAAGTAATCAAGTTTTATATACGGGTAGGGATTCCCAATTGTTAGAATTTAAATTATTTCTGAATTAATACTTTTGAGATTGTAGTTGACAATATAACATGTGTTCATATTAATTTATACTCACCATTACAAGATTTCATTTGCCAACATCTTTGCATGTGTTAAGTAGCAACCCTATGTATTCTTATATTTTTAGCCTTCATAGGGTTGTGTTCATATCAACCCCAGGGGGAGGGGGTCTGCATTTGACCAAAATATCTATATGATCATTGCAGACCATATATTTGTCGTGGTATTATTGGTCATCAGATGTCAGATGCCATTGGAAGTCAGTTTGTTGCAGAGTAATTATATTATGAAAATGGCATTTTGGCCCGTGTCTACCATGTACAATACTGGTATAGCTATAATATATGTGTTATATTAGTATTGTTTGTACAGCTGCAGTCTGGATCTACAAAGCATCTAAAGCAGTCATTCACCAAAACTTATTCAACAAAAGTTCAACATAATTTATACTAAATGTTAGTTATTTGTTTTATTTTATCTTGTTTGTCTTTATTACAGTTTGTGGAATCATATGGTCTGAATAAATCACCATTTCATATTATTGGTGCTTCCATGGGAGGGGGAGTAGCTGGTGTATATGCAGCATTATATCCTCAAGACCTTGCTAAACTTACATTAATGTGTCCTGCAGGTAAGGCATTAAAAGAAAACCAGCTGCAGATGTAAACTAAAAGTGCTCCCTTGTGTTAGTTTCTCAATGTTAGTTATGCCAATGAATAGTGTACATTTCTGACAGTAAACGCATTGTTTTTCACACTGACATTAAGCTTAAATGAAAAATTGTTATTAAAATACAAGTTGCAATTTGTATGTATCCAATTACTCGCGTACATACACAAGCTGCAATGAAATGCAAGTTATATGCTGAATGAAATGTTCATCTAAGAGCTGTTGCATAATTTATACAAAAATGCAAATTATGCAAATGACTCATTGAAAGCTACATCAACAAGTGATATGTGTTGTTTGTAGTATCCTGGCCCAGGAATACTTGATATTTCTGATACCCATACATTTTCTTTTATGCCAAGGTCTCTTTTAGGTAATGTGTGCATGCTTGATCAGATTTGAATATGTTTCATCTCAGTTAAAATATTCATTGGAAAAATGGAAAATTCTTACAGCACTGTACTCATTTTTTTGCTAAAAATGTACAGGTTGCCATAATAAAAGAAAATAGTCAGAATAGTATATCGGTACTTGGAAAATACTGGTTCTGTAAGACTTTAGTTGCTGTGTACTTTTGTGTATTCACTTTTTTTAAAACTGAAAGAATGTGACAAATAATCTCAATAATGTCAACATAGCGTTTTTGAAATGTGCATCATTCATCAACATAATTCTTACTTTTCTTACATAGGAATAATAACTCCTGAACTTAGTCATCTGACCAAAGAACTAAAAGGAGGAAGTAAACGTCTGTTAATTGCAGAAACGGCAGCAGACTTAAAGAATCTGATGCAAATCTCCATGTACAATGAACCAAAAGCATCAGACTGGGTAAGAGTTACACACTATCTGTAATTTGTAAATTCAGTACACAGCCTTCTTTATATTCAATTGGAAATCTTTCATCTTCCATAACTAGCCACTTATAACATGAAGTTCAGCATGTATATACATTTATATTGGAATAACTAGAACTGCATGACATTGGTTATTAGTTGAGAACATCACATCAACAGGTTTTCATTATCATGAAAGACTAATTGTCCCCATGGCACCAACTACAACACTACATGAAAATGTGTCAATCAGTGTTTTCAGGAGCTTAAATTATGCAAAATGTAACATGCACGGCACTTCAACCAAAAAGGACTGTAAGAGTGTACCATAAAGAATTGCTAAATTTGCTATTGCTAAATTCCCTTAGACTTACACTTATTCTAGTATGTAAGTTTGAATATCTATTAGATGTACACTTATTCTAGTATGTAAGTTTGATCATCTATTAGATGTACACTTATTCTAGTATGTAAGTTTGAATATCTCTTTAGACATACACTTATTCTAGTATGTAAGTTTGAATATCTCTTAGACCTGTATTTATTCTAGCATGTAAGTTTGACTATCCCTTACACTTGTACTTATATTTTAGCATGTACAATTCAATATCTTTCTTTCTAGATGTATAAAATGGGAGTTGAGGTTCAGAAACCATATAAGGAATTTTTTCAGAATGGTAAGTGCGACAGTATCTCCAAAACTCTCATTGAGTTACACTGGCTTCCTGTAAAGGCAAGAGTTGATTTCAAAGTTATCCTCACAGTTTTTAAAGCTCTAAATAATGCAGCACCTGTTTATATTCGTGACATGTTTGTCCGCCCTGATAAGCCTCGTTATAATTTACGCAAAAACTCCGTTAGAAATCTTGTAATTCCCCGTTCTTATAACAAGATTAATGATCGTGCCCTGGCCATTGCAGGACCTAGACTATGGAATTCCATTCCTGATGATCTCAAAGACCTTTCAGAACTTGAACTTTTTAAACGAAAACTTAAAACACACCTCTTTAAAATGTATCATGAATTGTGATTTGGTTATTTGACTCAGAGTACAAAATTTATATTATCTTAGTGGTCATTTACGTTCGTTTTAATATTTGACATTTTTTAAGGCTTTTATAACAAGTCTCAGTCTATAATTTTAATGACCATTCACTATCCTTTTAACATTTGACATTTTAAGGGTGTTAACGGTATACTTGTTTTTGTAGCATTCACCTTATTTACGTTTTTGTATTTTATGTGCAGCGCTTTTGAATATTTTAAATAGAAAAGGCGCTTTAGAAAATAAATAAACTTAAACTTAAACTTAAGTGCAATTAGGTTATATGCTATCTCCGTTACAAGTAAATCTGTTTGAAAACAGATACACACATAAAGTATATAATCAAGATAGTAATAATTGATATGTGAGAAGGCCATTTCTTTCAAAAAGTTAAAGAAGTATTAATTTGCATATTTGAAAAGCAGTGGCTACCAGTCCTAATATTACCTGACCAGTCATGTGAACTTTGTATTTGCTCCAAGAAATGCTAATTCAACATATTTGATAGATAGAAAAATGTCCACAAAAACTTGTCTATGGTAGCTCATTTTAGAATATGTTATGCCTTCAGTATTGGCAGACATTATCCAATATAGAGATGAACTGCAGAAGAGGTTACAAGATATACAAACACCAACACAGGTGATTTGGGGTCACCAGGATAAGGTAAACATGTGGTACAATTTGGTAGCTTAAATGTAGTTTTGAAATAGCAAGATACAGTCATATCAAATTCCAAAGAAAACAGTTAATAAATAACCCCTCAAAATCAGCAAAAATGGAAATTTACAGTGCAAATGCAAACAAAAAATATGGCTGTCCATCTGTCTCCCCCTCTCTCTCTGTCTGTCTGTCTGTCTGTCTGTCTGTCTGTCTGTCTGTCTGTCTGTCTCTCTCTCTCTCTCTCTCTCTCTCTCTCTCTCTCTCTCTCTCTCTCTCTCTCTCCGTTTGTCAATCATCCAAATAATTATTATAATCCAAGTACTAGATTTACATATGTTTTTGACTACTTTTTTATTTTTTCTTTCTTCAAAAGTCAATTTTTATTTATATCCCTTCGATTCAAAATAGTTACAAAACATTTACACAACAGCTTACAAAGCATTGACAAATTCTTTCAACATTTTTTGCTTCTTATTATAATATATAATGATGATAATAATAATGTATAATCTCATTTACCATATATAGTATGTCACTTTCTTTTCATTTGCAGTTTGTTGATGTGTCAGGCGTAGATGTTCTGAAATCAGAAATGAAGACACTTGAACGTGTAGATGTTCTACAAGAGTGTGGCCACACAATATCAATGGACAGACCTGAGAAGGCAGCTCAAGTCCTCAATGAATTTGTCATAAATAAGTAATTTACTGTCATTTGCATAATTAGCCAAGTATGATTGGAAGTTTTGTTTGTTGTAGATGCAGAGTAAATAATGCATCAGTCTGCAATATACATTGGCACTAATTAATTAGCATCTTTAATATATACCCATATAGGACGTGGGAGTGGACATAACATATCAATCTTTTAAACTTATCAAATTAATACAAATGGTGGGGTGAATGTATATATGGTAGAAATACTGTAGGCTGGCTGACCTTATCAGTAGTTAGATTTTACAACCCCTCCATTGGTTATGATGGACATGCAATGACACAAGAAAGGCTAATGACCTTGAAGATGAGGTCAAGGTCAAAGGGTCAGGGAATAAAAAGAAAACTCATCTGTGATAATATGGGTGTATGTATTCATTCAACTGCTTCTTCATCACCACAAGTTTGTATGAACTAGGGCCTCAATGCAAAGAAGTGTGTTGTTTGTGATGCATTGAGTTTTAACCCGAATAAACATATTTTATGATAAATAATAAGTTTCAGGTCGATCAGAGAGTGGGAGTGAAGTGTTAGATTGTGTAACAAAATTCCACTTCCTTGGACCGCTTATAACCATTTGATGTGGTGATATTTCTGTATGGTTACAACAATATCATGGTTTCACATACATGTATGTACATTTTTTGTGACAGTTTTCAATTTGACAAGTTGTGCAACAAATTGATTTTTTTATTATTTTCATTAAAAACAAGCATACCAAACTAATGACCATAAAAGGAATATTAATTAATTTCAAACAAACGCATAATTTCCAAAAATAAACAATGGTAAAACCCAATAACATAGCCTTTCAACATAAGCAAGTCTAAAAATGTATTAACATTTTTAACATCATAATGTTTTCATTATTTGTTTAAGATAAGATAAGTGCACATTTGTGTACATATATATCATGGTACCATTTATTTATATTTTTCACAATGTATTTCTGGTGTTATATTACAATTATCCAGAATCCCGAATATGTGTAAGCATGTAATAAGCTTATAAAATATATGATAAAAAATAAAGAACAAAGGAACAAATATGATGTAAATGTGACTCATACATATTAATCTGACTTCGACCTTTTTTATAATCAATTTCGGATTTCACCAGAATTGTTGCCAAATACCCCGATGTAGTGAGTGTACACATCGCGATTTCTTTTTGGCTGTTACTTTCGCTGTCGTATGTTCTTTTGTGAGCGCTCGTTACATACATCTGCATAGGGAGCTCGTCTTCCAACCGTGAATATGTTGCAATAATATGTAAATGATGTAGAATGTAAAATAAAATGAGATAAAATGAATTAATACTTAGTCTGTGCTCTTTTATGAGAGATCGAGAATGTGTGACTTGATGAGCTTGATGCATGAAACCTGTGTACAAATGATGACGCATGCATGTGCGCATGTGCAAATTGGGTTAGAAAGAAAATAGAGATGGCAATACATTTTGTGTACAGGTGACAGTGTTGTGGAAGCGTGTGCCATCATCAACTGCGGGAATGATGTCGGCGTTTTTTAAAGTGGCCATATGGATGAGCAGTAGTGTGTATAAATAAGACTTTTTAATTTATGAAACAATTTTATCATGGCTTCCTATTTGAAATATCAGTGTGAAAGAACATATTCCAAGTCCTTTTTTGTAACTCAATAAACTGAAAAAAGCATAAATAAATGTGTAAAATGTTTCTTATTGTACGTACAATTACAAACTTTCTACAATATTTTTTTTTGCAATGTATTGAGTTACAAACACAGACTAAGTAAATGCTGTTTCACATTGATTTTTTAAGTAGGAAGCCATGGTAAAATTGTTTTATAAATTAAAAATAATACCCAATCCTCATCCATATGGCCACTTTAAATAGCTAGTTCAGATAGCTAACTCATTTTGCATATGCGCACACGCGTCATCATTTGTACACAGGTTTCATGCATCAAGCTAGTCAAGTCACTCATTCTCGATCTCTCAAAAAAATAGCCAAGACTAAGGCCTAACAAAAAATTGTGTGGTTCCGATTACGCTCAATTTCAGAGTAGCTGGGGTAGGTAGATTTTTTATTTTATATATATATATTTATATTTTCACATGTCAGGTAGTTATGTTTTCCGTTGTTTTCCATATGGTCTCTGTGTTATTGGTTTTTTCTCACCAATTAAATGTACAGCCATTTCAGATTGGAAGAACGGTTTCATATTGTCTTTTTAAGTTGATGTCAGTTTCCACATCTAACTTACAGTATTTGCGATCTTCTAATTTTTTCTCGAATACTTTAAAAAAAAGTTTAGGGTCATCGTGAAAAGCTAGGTGGGGTCGAGTAATTGGAACCAATTTCTTAAGCCTAAGTATTAATTCACGTTATCTTATTTTATTTAATATTCTACATCATGTACATTTATTGCATCGTATTCATTGTTGGAAGACGAGTTCCCTATGTCGTCTTACCAGGGACATATAAACACATGGGAGTGTCCACTTTGGGAAGGGTGGGGCACATCCCTTGTGAACTAATATTTTATTCAAGGATGGTCATACAATATAATGGCGTGTATATTAAGTTCAATCTTTATTACACTACACACATTACCAGAGAGTGTGGTATGGTACAAATTTTGAAGAAAAAAAATGAAATATAAAAAGTTCACAATTGATACAAAATAATGACGTCACTATAGGTATTTTAAAATATTTTTTTTAAATACGTCTACGGAAGCAGACACCGGTGACATATTTTTTTTTGAATATTCGTTTAAGGTAATATAAAGTCTCATGAAACCATTTGTTTAACACTTGTAATCAGTGTTCTGGGATAAGAAACAACCAATAACTATTACAATTGCATTTCCTTGTAATGTTTCATTTTTTGATACACATGTACCAATTATGAATGCCAATACTTAGTCTGTCAAAGCAGCTGAACTCTTAGAAAAAGGACAAATAATTAACTGCTTTCATAAGACATTGTAACATTTTCGATAATTCCAGAAAGCAGCTACTATTAAAATCTTTTTTTTTTTCACATTTCATAGACATAAAGATGATATCACTACTGCTATGTGTGATAGTGACAGTCATCATTTTGATTGGATCTGCTGTTACACTTTTCTTTGTGTTGCTTCACTGTCAGCCTGTTTTACTGTACAAGTTATTTACAAGGTAATTATTCAGGAAAGCGAACTTGCAATATAGTCCTGTTTGAACTTTAAGAAATTTGTATCTAAAATTATGATAAAATATTGGTGAGGATCTGAATTGCAATAAATTCATATGTCTTTCCACTTTCATTTTCTATAGAATTTATTTTTAAAATAATACATGGCAGAGATATACCACACTACAAGTAATCATCTGAGTTATAAATATTGATCGAGAACTAAAACAATTTCATTCAGGAAATCTTCCTCAAATCATTGTTTATTGGTTATAGTTCTTTTGTTGCCCAGTACTCAAAATGAAAAAAAAGTAATTTACAATGAAGATGATAATTACAATAATAAATGGTTAAAATGGAACATTTATGTGTGAATTTACTTCTCTCAAGATAAATGGTAAAACTTAATTTCAGAAATTGATCTAATTTGTTACAGATATACCCTCTTTAAAACCAGTATGGATCTAAAATATCAAAAAGCTGGTGATATAACATTTTGTTATGCAGAGAGAGGGAAGGGAAAATCAAACAAACCCTCCATGTTATTTTTGCATGGCTTTGCAAGCTGTAAAACTATATGGATTGACATGATCAAGGTAATTCACTTTACTGTATGGATGGACAGATGTGTTGTAATGTAATGTAATGTAATGTAATGTAATGTAATGTAATGTAATGTAATGTAATATGTGTGTTACTTGTGCAGTAGATATTCTTGAATCACATTCGTTATCTTCCATTCCCAACATACATGATTCTCTTACAGTTGCAGTGCTTTATCTTTTTGGTTTTAGGAGTTACCCCAGGATTTACATATCATACTGGTAGACATGCCAGGTCATGGTGATACAACACAAAAACTGAAAAGTGACCATTCATATGTTGCCCAGGCTAACATGATACACCAGGTATGATATGGATTGTGTAACTTTCATTATACATACTATTCTGTATTATTGACAATATGTTGTAAAAGTAATCAAGTTTTAAATCCGAGTAGGATTTCCAAATTATATCTGAATCAATACTTTTGATATCGCAGTAGACAGTATATTTTCTTACCACGACCAATTGTGTTCATATTAATTTACTCACCATTACCAGATTTCAGTCGTTCAATTGTTGCCAACTTCCTTAGATGTACCTGTATCAAGCTTGATAGGGTTGTGTTCATGGCAAACCTGGGGTGGAATGATGGTGTAAGCTTCTAAAAACTGTCATTCACCAAAACTTATTCAAACAAAGGTTCAACATATATATAGTAATTTAAATGTTAGTCATTTGTTTTGTTTTATCTTGTTTGTCTGTATTACAGTTTGTGGAATCATATGGTCTGAATAAATCACCATTTCATATTATTGGTACCTCCATGGGAGGGGGAGTAGCTGGTGTATATGCAGCATTATATCCTCAAGACCTTGCTAAACTTACATTAATGTGTCCTGCAGGTAAGGCATCAGAAGAAAACTAGATGTAAACTAAAAGTGCTCCCTTGTGTTAGTTTCTCAATATTAGACTGAATTAAGGTCTCATAGAGTTATATGTCAATGAATAGTGTACATTTCTGACAATAAACATGTTTTGATGCTGGCATTGTTAAGCTTAAACAAAACATGTCTATGTGTAAACCAAGTTGCAAATTGTATGTATCCAGTTACTCGCTAAACATACACGAGCTCAAAAATTCAAATTATGCAAATAGCTCATTAAAGTTAACGTCGTCAGTAATCTTTGTATAATTATGTAGTTTGTAGTATCTTGGCCCAGGAATGTGGTTGATCAGATTTGAATATGTTTCATGGCAGTTAGACATTCATTGGGAAAGTAGTTTTATAGTAGTGTACTCATATTTTGCTAAAATGTACAGGTTGCCATGATAAAAGATAAAATAATCAGAAGAGTATGTCGGTAGTTGGAAAATACTGGTCCTGTAAGACTTTAGTTGCTGTGTACTGTATCAAATCTCAATAATATCAACATAGCCCTTTTGACATCTCCATCATTCATCAACATTATTCTTATTTTTCATACATAGGAATTCTAACTCCTGAACTAAGTCATGTGACCAAAGAAGTAAGAGGAGGAAGTAAACTTCTGTTAATTGCAGAAACGGCAGCAGACTTCAAGAATATGATGCGACTCTCCATATACAATGAACCAAAAGCATCAGACTGGGTAAGAATTAGGCACTATCCAGAATTTGTAAATTCTGGTCAGTACACAGCCTTCTGCATGTTCAATGGGAAATATTTCTTCTTCCATATAATTAATCACTAACATTAAATGCAGCATATACATTTATATTGGAATAACTAGAACTGCATTGTTATTTGTTGAGAACATCACATCAACATGTTTTCGTCCTCATGGCACCAACTACAACACTATATGAAAATGTGACAATCAGTTTTTTCAGGAGCTTAAATTATGAAAAGTAGTGAATTCGAATATGCAACATGCAAGGCACGCCAACCAAACACAACTGTAACAGTGTACAGCTAATCATTAAGAATGGCTAATTTTGCTATATGAGAATGCATTGAAACAGTGAGACACTAGAATGCAATATGGGTGTAATGTGTGCATAAAATGACTTATTTAAAGTTTGGCAACAATTATCAGCATACAGATGTCTGAGTATTTCTCGGTAAGATTTACATGCAGGTGTGATACAATTATAAGTAGATCGTTCAAAGATGTTTTTATGCTGAGAGTGAATTCAGGAGTTCTGTACTCACAAATTCAATTATAACATATGGGCAATCTATATAAGTGTGTAAATGGTCAGAATATCTAATTATCTTCAATGATTGGCTCTGTAAAGACCTTTGTAGTCTTTTACAAGCAGTTTCCTGTCACTCCAATATTAATCTGCCTGTATGGACCATTGCTTGGGATTTGAAAAACAGAAATCCTATAGTCATAATTTACTCACATGCCTCTCTGATCTCTGCTGATTAACACACTCTTACAACAGTCTGCGTGGGGGATGATGTGATGTGATGTGATGTGATGGTCAATGATGCTTTTTAAACTATGAGTGGATTTTGTTGTGTACATCCCCCTTCATCATGTCACGTACCCCAATCAAATTTGTAGAAGTATTTTTGGACTCCATAAGTGGCATAACTTAGATGTGGGTAATACCTAGTATGACAGAAAATCTGGTCGATTTAAAGGGATTATTCTAACATGTAAGTTTGAATATCTCTTACACTTGTACTTATATTTTAGCATGTACATTTCAATATCATTCTTTCTAGATGTATAAAATGGAAGAAGAGGTTCAGAAACCATATAGGGAATTTTTTCAGAATGGTAAGTGCAATTAGGTTATATGTTATCTCCAATACAAGTAAATCTGTTTGAAAACACATATAACACATTGAATAATATATAACCAAGATGTGATGGTCATTTTGTTCCACAAGTTAACGAATTATTACTTTTTCTTGGTCTACTAATTTGCATAATAGTATGAACTTTGTATTTGCATCAGGAAATGCAAGTTCAGCATATTTGATAGATAGAAAAAAGTCCACAAGAACTTGTCTATGGTAGCTCATTTTAGAATATGTTATGCCAACAGTATTGGCTTGTCTATGGTAGCTCATTTTAGAATATGTTATGCCAACGGTATTGGCTTGTCTATGGTAGCTCATTTTAGAATATGTTATGCCAACAGTATTGGCAGACATTATCCAATATAGAGATGAACTGCAGAAGAGGTTACCAGATATACAAACACCAACACAGGTGATTTGGGGTCAACAGGATAAGGTAAACGTGTTAGAATTTGATAGCTTAAATGCAGTTTTGAAATAGCAACATACAGTCATATCAAATTCCAAAGAAAGCAGTTAATAAATAACCCCTCAAAATCAGCAAAAATGGAAATTTACAGTGCAAATGCAAACAAAAAATATGTCTGTCTGTCTGTCTGTGTGTGCGTCTGTCTGTCTGTCTCTCTGTCCCTCTGTCTGTCTATGTCTCTGTCTGTGTCTGACTCTGCATGTGTCTGTCTGTCTCTCTTTCTCTGTCACTCTCTGTCTGTCTGTCTGTCTGTCTCTGTCTGTCTGTCTGTCTGTCTCTATCTATCTGTCTATCTGTCTGTCTGTCTGTCTGTCTGTCTGTCTGTCTGTCTGTCTGTCTGTCTGTCTGTCTCTCGCTCTGTCTCTGTCTCTGACTGTGTGTCTCTGTGTGAGTCTGTGTCTCTGTCTGTTTCTCTCTCTCTCTCTCTCTCTCTCTCTCTCTCTCTCTCTCTCTCTCTCTCTCTCTCTCTCTCTCTCTCTCTCTCTCTCTCTCTGCATGTTTGTCAATCATCCAAGTAATTTGGCCACTTGTTTCAGCAAAAGGCACAGGAAAAGTACTAGATTTACATATTTGTTGACTACTTTTATGTTCAATAAAGAGGATACTATAAATGTTGAGTGTATTTTATTCCCAATGCTTATCTTTAGCTATTATCAACTGATTTAGCAATAAGTGTACCATAAAGAATCAGTAATTGTGCAGCCATCTTTGATCACTTGTGTAAACATGCACTGTCTAGTATATGGCAAGAACATTGACATTTGTAATCATAGATCTTGGAGGAGACTTATATCCTTAAATTATTTATTTTCAAGCTGATAAGTATGATGAATACTTGTGTGCTTGTACATTCTGACTGTGTACGGCACCTCTACAATAATTGGGATTGAAGTTGATCTGCATCATATGAATGTGTTTGTAAACAATGTTATGTCTCATCAGTGAAACGCCATACCAACCCTGTTTTTGCTGTAATCTCATTTATTTATACACATTCGACTTGAAAGAGCTACAAAACATTTACACAACAGCTTACAAAGCATTAACAAATTCTTTCAACATTTTGTTCTTCTTATCATTATAATATATAATGATGATAATAATGTAATCTCCTTTACCATAGTATATGTCACTTTCTTTTCATCTGCAGTTTGTTGATGTGTCAGGCGTAGATGTTCTGAAATCAGAAATGAAGACACTTGTACGTGTAGATGTTCTACAAGAGTGTGGCCACACAATATCAATGGACAGACCTGTGAAGGCAGCTCAAGTCCTCAATGAATTTGTCATAAATAAGTAATTTATTACTGTATAATTAGCCAAGTATGATTGGAAGTTTTGCTTGTTGCAGATGCAGAGTAAATAATGCATCAGTCTGCAATATACTTTGGCACTTAATTAGCATCTTTAGTATATACCCATACAGGACATGGGAGTGGACATAACATATCAATCTTTTAAACTTATCAAATTTATATACAAATGGTGGTGGTGAATGTATATATGGTAAAAAATACTGTAGGCTAGCTGACCTTTGTCAGTAATTAAGTTTTACAACCCCGCCATCGCTTATGATGCACATGCAATGCAAGAAAGGCTAATGACATTGAAGATGAGGTCAAGGTCAAAGCTCGGGTATAAAAAGAAAGTTCATCTGTGATAATATGGGTGTATATATTCATTCAACCGCTTCTTCATCACCACAAGTTTCTATGTATGAACTAGGGCCTCAATGCAAAGAAGTGTGTTGTTTGTGATGCATATTGAATTTTGACCCAAATAACGATATTTTACAATAAATAATAAGTTTTAGGTTTTATAACTTTGAATTTGATGACAAAGTAAATGATTGAAAATTTGAAATGATTTGAGTGCACCTACCGGTATAGTGATGATATAGTACCAAACCACTCAAACTTTCCAAAGTTGAAAGATAACAGTGTTGATGCTGAAGTAAAATGACAGCAGAAAAATGACAAAATTCCACTTATAACGTTTTTCCCCCCACATTTGTGTAATGATGTAGTGATATTTTGTATGATATTTCTGTATGGTTACAACAATACTATGGGTTCACACAAAGTTACTGTTAAAGCAAAGAGGGCAGTGTAAAGTAAATATTAAATACAAAACAAACAAATAAATAATAAAATACAAAAATTAGTGGATATAGTGTTTAATGAGTGTTTTTATTAGAGAATCACGAAATGAAGATCTGGATGGCTGTGATCCTGATGCTAGGTGGTAAACTGTTCCAAAAAAAGCTGTACCTGTGCAAGTTATTGCAATCTCGTATATGGACGTAATTACTTTAGGTAGAAGGAGATTTCCCCTATCCTTGAACCTAGTAGTGTCTAGCTATGGGATTGTATGTACATTACTGAGTTGGTCTAGTATACTAGTATTCATGTGGGGACTTTGATTATCGTGGGAGACGATAGGCAATATGCCCACGCAACTAGATACTAGGCTAGTATTGGGGGAATTTGGAGGACCCCCTCCCCCCCCCCCACACACACACACATGTACACACACACACACACACGCACTTAGAGGTAAGATTTACGAAATTTCTATTGAACCCTCAGAAAAAGACACTCAGAACAAATAGCCTATAAAAAACGACTCCATCTCTCAACGTTTTTTTCCAGCAGAGATAGTTGCAGTTTTGTTCGACATAGTCTATGTTTGCATCATATCACAACGGGGGGGGGGGGGGGAGGGAGGAAGGAAATGTGTTACAAACAAACAAACAAACAAACAAACAAAATGAACAAATGTATGAATAAATGAAAATTCCATAAACATGAATACCATAGCTCCCATTACATGTTTGTATCTGTTACTATATGTTTTTCTACATCTACGGGCAATGCAAACGTGGCTAATAGATATATATATATAGAAACCAAAGAAAACCTAGTTGTGATTCTCGAATTGGGTCACATTCCTCTCCTAAATATCATTGCATTTACAAGCCAGCACAAATCCATTAGGGCCTAAATGTATACACTGTGTAACGGCTCCTGTTTATCTTGCTTGATATTGTGTTATTTACTCCGCTCTACATACATATGTATTGAGCACTGTTTACTCCAGCATAGACATTTTACATATACTACTGAGTTTATATATATATATATATACATTATATATATATATATATATATATATATATATATATATATATATATATATATATATATATATATATATATATATATATATATATATATATATATATATATATAATAATAATTTTATTCCGTACTGTAGGCCATGGGCCTTAAATGTACATAACTGAACATAGAATAATGATCATGATTACAGAGGTATGTTCAACATAGCTAAATTGACAAGTCAGCTTATGTAGAGAGATTTTCTTCCAAAAGCTGTTTACGTATTTTCATGGCAAAGAAAATAAATTTCGCAAGGTTTTGAATGATGAAGGTATTTGTTGACTGCATTAATAAGATAAATTTCCAATCATATGCAGGTGAGTAATAAAATTCAGAAATAAACTTAGATCTAACAAGTTTGTACTTGGGGCACACAAGTACAAAATGGTACTCGTCCTCAATATCGTTGCACCCAAATGGGCAAATTCTTTCCTCGGGTGGTGTACCAAGATGTCTACCCTTTTCAATAGCAAGGTCGTGGGTTGACATTCTCAAACGTGATAAAGCATTTCTAAAGTGAGACAGTGGTATGCATTCTAAGTATTTTTCACATGTTAAATGTGTTTTAAATCTACAATACATTCGTAATTTAGGTGAAGTGTTTACATCAGAATGCCAATCCTGCATGTGAATATCATGACATCTTTGTTTAAATAGCTGTAGAAAGTACTTGTCATTTTCAGTACGTTGCTTTTGCCAAATCTCAGCAAATCCATACTGGCAAAGTAGAGTTTTAACATATAAACCCCAACAAGGGAATCCCTTTTCAGCTCTATCATATTGGTAACTGTAACAATCCTTTACAATTTCAGAGATATCACTTTGGGTACACTTGAGCCAGTAACGAATTATCTGTACATTTATATATGGTCGGATAGGATATCGTCCAAGTTCACCCAGAGCAGCAATATTTGAAGTCTTACTACTAACCCCTAATATAAACTTACAAAATTTGTGATGAACTTTTTCTATGTCAGGGGAGGGGTGAGTACCCCAAATACCACTTGCATATAAAAGAATGGGTAAAATCTTACAATCAAATATACGAAATGCCATGTCAGGTTTTAAACCTCCAAGCCTATGCAGTGTTATTTCCAAACTATGCAGTGCTGTACTTGCCTGGTCAGCGATATAAGTTTGGGCTTGGTACCAAATACCTGAACTAGAAAACATCACGCCTAAATAGTTATACTTTGAAACAACTTCAAATAGTTTACCGTTCCAAAACCACTTTTCGGATTTCTTTAGTGGACCACCTTTCCTAAAAACAACGATCTTAGATTTAGCTAAATTTACAGTAAGTCTCCACCTTTTACAGTAACCTGAAAGTCTATTTAGAAGTCTTTGTAACCCAATAGGGGTGCTGCTAAATAGCACTAAATCATCTGCATACAGTAAATAAAATAATTTTAACATATTTGCATACACAACAGTTTCAAATCCCTGATTAAGTGCATTTTCAATATCGTTTATGTAAAAACAAAATAGCAAAGGTGAGATGACGGAACCTTGTTGTACACCCACATTGATTTTGAAAAAGTCAGTAATACCATGTGGAGTTTTCACTGCCGCTTTGACTTGATTGTACATAGAGTGTAGAGACTGTAAAAGTTTACCTCTGATGCCAGCTTTGCCAAGCTTATAAAACAAGGAGAAGTGATGTATCCTATCGAAGGCCTTCTCATAATCAATAAATGCACAATAGAAACGACTTTTCAAGTGAAACACATATTTTTCAATAAGAGTACATAAGATGAATATATTATCAAGAGTGCTTCTCTTTTTTCTAAAGCCACTTTGAGCCTCAATTATAGTATTGTACTTATCAAACCAATGGGTAAGTCTATCACATAATATTTGAGTGTAGATTTTACCTATGACATCAAGTAGCATAATGCTGCGATAATTACCCGGGGAGTCTTTACTTCCCTTCTTGAAAACAGGTGTAATCAGTCCAATAGACCACATACTAGGGAATACACCGCTATCAAGAACTTCATTGTAGAGAATATGTAACATATCAAAAATTTCGCGAGGGGCATATTTCCAAAACTCTGCAGGGATCCCATCTTGCCCTGGGGCTTTGTTGTTTTTAAGTCTGTCAATACATTTCCGAATCTCTGCTATAGTGATGGGGCAGTTTAGTTCGGAACAGTCGATACCCATACTATCTAGGTCGCCCATGTTTAGTTCATTTACATATCCCTGGACTGAGGAGAAGAACTCTCTCATTTCATCATCGTCGGTCTGGTCGGCATCTTGTGTATTTGGATTAAACAGGCCCTCAAAGTAACTGAACCATTCATCCTGTGTAATTTTGCTTGAGATACTTTGCTTATTTTGACGCAAACGTTGCCAAAACAGTCTAGAATTTTGTTGTTTTGATAGATTAATTAATTCATCACGTTTATGTTTCTGGTAGTCGATTTTCTTCTTACTAATTAAAATTTTGTAGCTGGCTTTGATGCGTAGATAGTTCCTGAGGTTTTGACGGTTTCTACATTTTCTGAAGATATTTAGAGAACGGTACACTTCTCTTTTTGTCTGGCGACACTCATTATCAAACCAGGGGTTTTGTACATTAGCATGTGGAAGGCATTGAACTTTGACTTTCATTTCAGTACAACAGGTGTTAACTAAATCACATAAAAGTGTAGTGGCATCATCAAGGTTTCCCCGTGCTATTTTATCATAGAATGAAAGACACATAAGGTTAACTTCATCTAATTGAAAATTACTAGAATACTGTTCCAGCTTACTATGATCCCAACGCAGTTTGAATATATCAGGCATACCCTCTATATTTAAATGTGCACGTACATTTCTTTCCCTATCTTCAATGCAAAATAATAACGAAAATTCAAGAGGCATGTGGTCGGATTCAATACGGTTTCCCACTGCAAAATCACGAAATCGTTTGAACAGGTTACCTGAAGCTACAACATAATCATTCACGCTAGTTCCCTGTTCTGAAATGTAAGTGAAACTGCCACTTCCGTGGTCCTTAAAGAGTCTACCATTAGCTATATAGTATCCAGTTGTGGAACAGAATTCAAGTAATTCCCGACCATATCTATTAACCTCCCCATCTTCAGAAGTACGTGTAGGTATATCAGGCTCGTTACATCGCGTATCTTCGAGTGGTACATACTTCGTATTTAGTTCAATGTGGTCTAAATTGGTTCCAGTCCTACCATTAAAGTCTCCAGCTATGATAGCTTCACACTTGTACTTAGTAGTAAACTCTATCAACTCCTTCTCTAAAGTGTCAAAAAAGTCTTTATCTGCAAAATGCGAATCGACTGGTGGTCTATACACATTAGCAATTAATAAACTGGGTTGTGTCCTGTTAGATATTAAAGACCAACATATATTTTGACTCTTTGAGAAACATCTTATTCCAAAGTCATGTTGATTTTGTTCAGTAAATAAAACTGAAATTCCACCTGATGCCCTACCATATTTATGCCTACGTTGACCAGGAATGTGAAACATTTTAAACCCCTGAAGTTGTATATCAGAGTTTTTTGGAAGCCATGTTTCTATTAAACATATGAAATCAAAATTTTTTAGGTAATTTTGAAATTCTACATCACTGAACTTAGCTGATAAACCGTTAACGTTCCATACCAAAAATTTAATGTTTGTATGAGTAGTTCTATAGACTTGAAACTTATTTTGACTGTCACCATATATATATAATATATATATATATATATAATATATATATATATATATATATATATATATATATATATATATATATATATATATATATATATATATATATATATATATATATATATATATATATATATAGTTTTGGTAGTACTGGAACTCTTTCTTGGGTGTAACTCGGAGTTTCACGCATATTGCGATCATCAGACACTCTGAGGCCTACTCTCTGGGTGTGCTGTATATATAGAGTGTAGACAATAGAAATACCATCACTATTGTCTGTGTCGGTGGGTAGGTGTTGTATGTGTGGAGGTGTTGGTTGTTATTGTGTGGGTTATTGGGTGCGGACAAGTAAGTGTTGGCGGGTTGTTCCATGTTGGGCTTTGATGTTCCGTTAGTTAACGGGTTTAATAGTTTAGGTGATAGATGCTCTATTGAAGTTGGACAAATAAAACTTATTCTCGTGTCGGCATTTGGATATCAACTCAGTTCTTTTGTTTAGTGTGGAGCTTTTGTCTGCTTTAATAATAGTTAGTTTTTCGGTTAAACACAGGTTGCATCGTTTTGTTTTATTGGTGTATGCTTGGGCTTTCTTGTTGATGGACCAGGATACGGAAAAAGGCTCATTGTTTCTTTTCAGTTTCCAAATGTGTTTTGATAGTTCTGTGCTGTTTTCGTGTTTTTCATGTTTGAATGACTGTTTGTGGTTGGCGTATCTCTGTTTGAAGTTGTTCTCTGTTAGACCGATATATACTTTTGTTTGTTTTCCGTGGACGGTGGCTTGGTATACGATGTTTTCCGTTTGGCATTCGCCGTTCAGAGGGCAGGTGTCTTTCTGTCTGCAATTACAGGGTTTTTGAGTGGGTTTAGTTTCGCTGTTGGAGATGGTGGCGTTATGCGCTTTGATTATGGTAGCCATGTTTGGCATGCAGCTATAACTGACTTTGACATTGTTTCTGTTGAATATTTTGTGTAACTTAGAGTCTGCTGGGAAATGTTTTGTGATTAGGTTGAGGAATCGTTTGCCTACATTGGTGGCTACATTTTTGCTGTATGGTGGGTTAAACCAGATGGTGTTTCTATTTCTGTTTTTCTTGTTTTTCTGCGTCGGGGTGCTGGTGTACGTGATGTTCTCTTTGTGGCCGCTGGTTTTTAGTGCATTTTGGTACAGTGGGGCTGCCTGGTTGAAGATGTGTTCGTCGGATGATATGTCGGAAATTCTACGGCCGATGGCTGACGATATGTTCTTGATGATGCTGGGTGGGTGGTTAGACTGTGTGTGTATGTACATGGGGTTGTCGTTGGGTTTCCTGTAAGGGTAATATTTACCGTTGTTGAGGTTGAGCGTTATGTCTAGAAAGTTGACGGTTTTCAGATTGGTGAGTATGGTTATTTTTAACCCCATGGCTTTGAAGGTTTTAGTTATGTCTTTTCTGATACTTTCTGATTTACTTCCGGTGATGTTCTTGAAGGCGGCTAGTCCGTCGTCCCTATATAGACCTATGTTTTCTTTACCGTATTTTTTGGCTAATTTGTGTAGCATGAATATTCCGACCACTACACTCTATATATACAGCACACCCAGAGAGTAGGCCTCAGAGTGTCTGATGATCGCAATATGCGTGAAACTCCGAGTTACACCCAAGAAAGAGTTCCAGTACTACCAAAACTATTACGCTCTGCCACTGCGGTATAGAGCACTGTCTTATAGCAGATTGATACTCACCGAGTTATATATATATATATATATATATATATATATATATATATATATATATAATAAAGCTGCTTGTGATTCTCGAATTGGGTCACATTTTCTCCTAAATATTATTGCACTTACAAGCCAGCACAAATTCATTAGGGCCTTACGATACACGTCGCAAAATGTGTACATTTATAAGCTTACAATTGCTATTAGATTTAAATCCATTAAAACCAATTGGCATGTTAATCATTTCTCTCCCATATGAGTTCTTTTATCTAAAACAATAGTAAATAATTGGCCGAAGTTGTAGACAACTGCTTTCTGATAGCCTATTTCGGTTGCGCATATATTCGAATCTGAACTAAGCCACCTGTTGGTACCACAGATAAAGAAAGATGAAAACTGTCATTGTATATCAGACCGCATTTATTAAACATACAATCAGTCATACAAACCAAAAATGTACACATTACAGTGTAATATCATTGTATGCTCCTACTGTCGTGCCACGCCATAGTATATTTTTAAATTGAGGACCCACCCGTCTGTGGGTGAACCCACCAGCTGACAAAAGAGCGCCCCCAATGGTGAAAACATTTTTGGACTTCCTTTGCATCCTTTGACCCTTACCGACGAGTCGACCGTAACTTTATTTACAGGCTCATGAAGAGGATTTTCAGTCCATTCTGCTTTGTCGATCTGCCAGAGTGGCATATTGTGAACTTCCCAAGCAGGTTCGGAGTTCACGTAGAGCTAAACGCGTGATCGTCATTTCAGTGCCCGAGCGTCGCGTCGAGGGCACAATACGTCTTGAGCGTCTTCAGATCGGTCCAAACAGTAAGTCCATTTGATCATGGATGTATTAGTGAGACATCCATGATTTGATAAGGATTGAACACAGAAGTGTGCGTGTGTTTCATCACTGAGTGCATGTACAACGAATGTTTGAACTTATTTTGATCATTTCAGGTCATCATTAGTAACAAGTACAGCGGTCATAGTGCGATTATAGACCTGGTTAATTTTGTGTACCGGTAATATTGGATGTTAAAAGTAAAGTAGGACTCCTTTTTCATAGTGAGCTTGCTTGAACTGTGTTAGCTATTGACAAATTTAAATATTACTTACATCATGGAGGTATTAACCTCCTTGCATATTGTTCTGGGATTGATGTAAAGGCCTTGGATATGAATTGGATTACAATTTAGGTATGAAAACATGTCTAGTAGATTTGTAGAAATATTGGTCCTGAAAACAACAGAATTTTTCCATTTAACCCTTAATTGATAACTCCATTTATATGGTTTCAATAATGTGAGAGCAGGGACTCAAACAATTTTAACCCCCCCCCCCCCAACACACCCACCACTACCACCAAAACCAAAGCCACCCCCCCAAAAAAAAAAACCCAACAACAACAACAACAACACAACTACAAACAACAAACCAACCAACCAACCACAACAATGAAAAACAACAACATACAAAACAAAAACGAAACACAACAAAATGCAAAAACACACCTTCAAATAAACAAAATGTACAAACTGATAATAACAATACACAGCTTGTATAAAGCATGGTCGACACGAATTAGTGAGGATCATATTCCTGGTTGAACTATCAATACTTTTATGAT
Organism: Glandiceps talaboti; assembly: GCF_964340395.1. NCBI lineage: Eukaryota > Metazoa > Hemichordata > Enteropneusta > Spengelidae > Glandiceps > Glandiceps talaboti. The sequence continues at coordinate 9,918,703 of NC_135549.1, read as the reverse complement.
GTTGTCAGTGAAGTTTATTCAACCGTATTCCTTGGTGGTTATTCACATGATTATTCATACATTTGTACCACTAATTAGCATAACATGAAACTTTTATTTTCAATTCTAAGTTGTGCAGTTGTTATGAATATGATAATAATGTATTAATTTATTGCTTAATTTGCAGATATACATACACTATGTCGTCATTAGCAGTAGCCATTGCAGGAAGCTTTGTAAGCCTTGTTGGATCTATGGCTGCAGCCAGTGCTCTTGTGTTTTACTTCAAACCAGTAGTCATCGTCAAATTGTTTGTCAGGTAAATTCAAAACTTACGTTAACTTGTACTTTTGTGGCAATTTCATCATCAATATCGCCAAAGGAATATACAAAAAACCATTGGCTTATACTCAAATAGACTTCTGAATCTTCGCCCTTGAAATTACAATCATGTATCTTTTAGAGAAATGTAGACTTTTGTCACTTGTATTTACTTAGAAATGATAGTTTGTCATTAAATTGATTTCTTGCAGCGGTGTCTTTTATATTTTATGCATGCACAGTACTTTCAGTGGAATTATGGATTATATTAAATTTCACGCTGGAAATATTTTGTTAAAGTATGAAGATTTGAAAGTAATATTTTATATAATATATCGTAGTGACTTACTTTCATTTCTAAGACATGAATTGTAGTGACTTCCTTTCGTTTCTAAGACAACAACTTTGCATTATAGGACATCGTATATGTTTTCTTCTCTCTTCATATCTGTAGGTATAACTTTTTCAAGCTTGGTATGAGTATAAAATATCAAAAAGCTGGTGATATGACATTTTGTTATGCAGAAAGAGGGAAGGGGAAATCAAACAAACCATCAATGTTGTTTTTACATGGATTTTCAGGTTCAAAAGATATGTGGACACCAGCTCTCAAGGTATATGTGTCTTCATTATTACATGCTAGGGTTTCAGCTCAGTTGAAGTCAAGACAAGACGTTCAGAGTTTATCACAAAAGGAACCCAGATGATAGTAAACCTATATAAAAACTGAATCTGTCAAAATAAATCCATAATTGTAGGAATGAATGAATGATCAGATGATGACATATTTCACCACACGTTTAAACAAATCTGCCATGTCACCCGAACAAGATATTCCCCATAATTTATTATTGTTGTTTGAAGGCTAGACTAGCATTTCTCACATTGTTTGTTGTTACCAGTGAAGTTGTAACCAGAATACTTTTTGAGATATTTTTACTTGCTCACACTGTGTTTAAAAGTTAGTATTCCCTCACTTGTCTGTTAGTATTGGTCTAAATCACATAAACCCCTAGTACAAACAATAGTGGGTGTGAATGTACTTTGTGCAGTTTGAGGGTAACAAATGGATGTGCATTGTTCTGATCAGATTTTAGAGCTCAAAGTTTGATTTGTTATCTCTGGTTTAGATATAAGTGAGTCACTATAGTGTATTCATTGGACAGCCTCAGTTTGATTGACAATGTTGTGTTTTTGTCTGCCTGTATCTGCCCATTCGTCTAGCTGTGTCTTTGTCTGTCTGTCTGCCCATGTCTGCTGTCTCTAGGTAGCTGTCTGTCTGTCTGTCTGTCTGTCTGTCTGTCTGTCTATCTGTCTATCTGTCTGCTTCTCTGTCTCTATCTGTTTGTCCATGTATTGTCAATTGGCAGGTTGATAAATTACAACTATGAGATGGTAAATACTAAATCTGATGAGCTAACTATAATATTCCAAGCCAGCATATATCAGCTGACAACCTGACTCTAATGCTATATAATCTTCATTTGAAAAACACAGATATGTATTTTTTTGAATGCCATAATATGTCTTATCAAGCATATACACAAATAGTCAATCTTATGAAAGACCATTTGCAGGTTTATACATGTATAGATAATAATAATAATAATAATAATAATAATAATAATAATAATAATAATAATAATAATAATAATAATAATGTTGGGTTCTTATATAGCCCTTTCCCACTCTGTGCTCAAAGCACTTTACAATTATTACCCCTGGCTTGGATCAGAAATGGCACAACAGCTCTTTTAGTCTTCCTCAACTCCCCGGGGAGCATACAATCCATTGCAGCCATTTAAGCGCATAGGATTAAAGCCTTCACACTGCAACCTACATCCTACCAGGTCCCCAGTTATACAGCTGGGTTGACTGAGGCACAGTCGTGGTTCAAATCTTGCCCAAGGACTTTAGCCACTCAGAAATAAACAGCAGGCAGCAACGGGGCTTGAACCTGCAACCTATAGATTCCAAGCCGGTCAAGCTAACCATTCACCCATCATGACTCCACAATAGATCCATTTCTGATTGTAAGTCTTCATCAGCTGGAGTCCAATAAGTTATGTCATAATACTCCACAGAACAGAATTCATGTTTATTATATGAAATAAATGCAATTCCAGACCCTGAATACTTCAAATTTTCAAACGAATGTTCAGCTAAGTCTTATTTTTCTTGTATTTGTAGGCATTGCCCAATGACTTGCATATCGTATGTGTAGATATGCCGGGTCATGGAGATACAACCAGGAAACTCAAAGTTGACTATACTCTGGTCTCACAGGCTGAAAAAATCCACCAGGTGTGTGTGAAACTTCAATTTTTCTTAATAATTATATTTTCTTGTACCATTCTTATTACTTACGAGAAACGTTTTGCCTGTTCGCCACCTAGCAGTAAAGCCAGCAAATGGGCAATTTGACAAAGCGTGTCAACCTGAACTGGTGAAACGTACATTACTCGTAAGGAATAAGAATCCTTGGTTGTTGTACAAGAATGTATTATTACTGTGTTTTACCAACCTGATGAATGTGTTTAAGGATACAGTGTGTCTTGTCTTAGTTACCATTTTGTAGTTTCAATATGGTAAAATAATATGGCACAGTTGTGAATAACAAAACAAAGAAATAAATGTGTGTATTTTTAGCTTTCAAAGGAATCCTTCAAGTAAGATTTCATTCTGATGAATTTATTCACTAAAGTTGCTTTTCACAAATCTTTCACAGAAAAGATGTATAATTGGTGTATGTCCAACTCATGCAAAACAATTATGAAATTCTAGAATTTGACGTCACAAATGACATTTTGTTTCGGACAGTTTGTGGAATCATATGGCCTGAATAAATCACCATTCCATATTATTGGTATTTCCATGGGAGGGGGAGTAGCTGGTGTATATGCAGCATTATATCCTAAGGACCTTGCTAAACTTACACTGTTTTGTCCTATAGGTAAGTTTTGATGTCGGGACATAATATTGTATCGTCAAAACATAATACAGTACTTTCTTTGATAGTATTCTATGGAAACCTGGTGATTTAAGAATGAATAAAACCAAATTGAAATCATCTTATCTATGACTATATTTGGAGGGTGATTGCAGTCAAATTACACTTGTTAAACTGGAATGTGTCATTTGTAAAACTTTTGTAAAATTATTGTAAAAACTGTGATCAAATATCTACCATTTTCAAGACACTTTAGTTTAAATCTTCAGTTTTCACAAAACAATCCTTGGACACAAGTCGAAAATTCAAATATTTGTGGTCGTTCTCAGTTATTACAGAAGGTAGAAATCACTATTGTCTGTGATGACATGTCAGTGTTTACAGTATATGAAAGAACTGCTCACATACATCTTCATACAATGTTTCAGGTGTGTGTGATGAGGCGATGTGTGTGATAGGGTGGTGTGGATTGTGTGTGTGTGTGTGTGTGTGTGTGATAGGGTGGTGTGGATTGTGTGTATGTGTGTGTGATAGGGTGGTGTGGATTGTGTGTATGTGTGTGTGATAGGGGGGTGTGGATTGTGTGTGTGATAGGGTGGTGTGGATTGTGTGTATGTGTGTGTGATAGGGTGGTGTGGATTGTGTGTATGTGTGTGTGATAGGGGGGTGTGGATTGTGTGTGTGTGTTTGTGTGTGTGTGTTTTCATATCACTGTGTATGTGTTAATGCGGTTAAATTCCATTTTGTCTTTGTAGATTATGTAATTTTGTATATACTATTTGTTTGGTATACAGGCATCAACTCATCACAAGCTAGTCAATATGCTCAGGATATGATGAAAGATCCACGTGAAATACCATTACCACAGACTCCAGAAGAGATTAAAAACATGTCTAAATATATTATGTATCAATGTCCAGAAATGCCAGGCTGGGTCAGTCTATTGGTTGTCTTTTCAGAAGTTAACTTTGGCCTTGAAACACCAACTTCTAATAAAATAATCATATAACTACATGTAATTGACATCTACCCCCACCCCACCCAAACACCTGCAATCCCCTATTTGTACCTACATATATACACCAAATACCTCCATAAAGTGAGAAATAATGTAAAAGGGTATGTTATATAAATGTTATGTTTTTATAATTCAAGTAATGTTTTCAGCAATAGAATCAAACAATTGTACATTTGTTTGTGAAAAAGGCAGCATCATTTCCTGTAAAGATTGTCTGTCATGTCTTGTTGCTATATATCATTTATCAATAATGATAGCTTCATTTGTATTACAGTTTTATAAGCTAATAGCAGCAGTAAGAAGACCAGATATTGAATTCTTCCAGCGTGGTATGTATGCTTTACCAACATTTCATGCCTTTCTTTGAAAAAAATTACAGCTGAAGTAACTGATCAAAATCTGATGGCAGAAATTACAGCTAAAACAGGGAGTGTTTGCCAGAAGACTGTACATAACATATATATCTAATGATCAAAACTGATCATTTGGAGAGTTCAGGTTGTTGTTTTACTCACTAGATAAGAGCACATTTATTACTGAACATAGCAGGATTGTGATTGAATTGAGAGTTTTGTTAACATTCACTTCAGTTTTTTAGACTCCCTGAATAAAAATCATGCTGTGTTCAGTAGTAAAAGAGTTATTATCTATCAAGTAAAACGACAACCTAAACTTGCAAATTGTTTGATGTTAATTATAAATGTGTATGTTACATATAGTCTTTCTGGCAACCACTGCCTGTTTTAGCTGTACCTGATTTGTTTAGTTTGCTGCATTTAATGTCAACTGATTATAACCTTTGTGTATTCTTTATACATGTACTCTAAGATAATCTTATACTTTGAGGTGGTGTTCAGCATAAATTTGTAAAAATGTTCATAGAATAGTATTTACTAGGGGTGTATTTTGCAATGACCATAACTCAATCTTCAGGTCAAAGTTGAAACTAAAGTTATTCTCAAAAAGCATACTGACTTACTATATAACACAAATGTATATCAATATTGGTTCACCCTTTAATAGTCAAATGATTCAACCAAGTGATTTCTTGCATATCTCAGAGATATTATATCTCAGAGATATTTTCTATGTATTTAACATAAATGTCATGTGTTACCTTCTTGTTAAGGGGCATGTCTGTTTGATGAAATCAAAACCCTGATGAACTCAGGACCCATGATAAAATGAAAATAATATAAAGTTGACTATTTATAATTTTTACTTTGTATTTTAGTGGTAGAGGATATACACGTCCCTAGTGATGCCTTAGAGACAAGATTATCAAATATTAAAACTCCCACACTTGTTATATGGGGCCAGTATGATAAAGTAAGTGTACTGTGATTTTCTATTTGACGTTTTTGTTTATCATGCCACTGTTTATAGTATGTATGTATGATGGTCTTTTATTCTGTACATCAAAGACCATCGGCCCAAAATACAAATGACTACTGTTTATAGAGTATTTGGCAACGTCACTGCTTAGCCATTTAATTACATTGGCACCAGTCCCTCAGAAGTTTTTTTGTTTAAGTCGCATATGTTTTGAGTTTGTCATTCATTTTTAGTTTTGTTTTAACGGAACTTAATGTCATCAAATTTTTAGCCGTTACTAGTAGTCTCTCAAGTCTGTGGTCTTAAGTGTTCATCCAACTGTTCGTAGTCACTCACTTAGGGCACTATTTCACACAAAAGAACATACGTGTGAAAAAAAAGTTCTTGAAATAAAAGAATGAAAAAAAGCCCAGAGACTTGCGCATGTCAATAAGTAAGTTAACAAGCCAAGCTAATGACCCAAGAACATAATTTAAAAAGAATTGAAATCATATGCAAGTGTTTGATGGGATTTTTAAACTTGCACTTTGATGTACATGTATATATACAACACAAACATTGCTGACCAGTTTTGTATGCGAGTCAATGTAAACTTTTACCTTATTTAGCAAACTTGCTAACTTACATGAGTTAAACTTCAAATTAATAAGTTTCAAAAGAATTGTCAATTGTTGTCAATCCTGTATCATTTTGCCCACACGAATTAGACAAAAAGTCAAGTCAGGCTTATTTCTGACTTTAGTACTTGCAACTTAATAATACAATTTTGAGAAACAATATGCCACTTTAGTAACTTACTCAACTTTGAAATCTTATAGAGAAGCCTGGTGTTTGTCAAGACAAAGAGATTATGGTACAACATATTATGGGATGTCATCACCAGAGTTTTTCCCATAAGAAAAGAAATTGGCAAAATGGCTAAATAAATGTCAAGTGCAGTAGGGCTTCTTAAAAGTTGAGACAGACAGTGGTACTATTGTATCAAGCAAAATCATAGCAATAATCATTACAATTGTTCTAAAGGCAGAAATAATACAAGACTGACAGGACAGAGAGTAACTTTGACAAGATACATATTCATTTCTGATATGTTTCCATGTTGTTGTTTTTTTACAGTTGGTTGACATATCTGGCTTGGACATCATAAAACAAGATTTGAAATCAGTTGAACGAGTTGAAATCTTGGACAAATGTGGACATTCCATTGCCATTGAGAGACCATATAGATCTGCAAAAATTCTCATGGAATTTATAAATTCATGAAAATCATATATCATGTTTTATCTTATCGTTTCTGTAGACTAATTACTAAACTGAATAATCTTTCATCTTATTTTGATCTCAGCTCCAAGTGTGCAATTATTGCAGGGTTTTCAGTGTACTGCATCTACATAATTTATGTGAATGGTTGCATTCCTTCTTAATAAGGTACAAACTTGTAAATGAATAAATCAACCATTTTATGAGTGAGCTTCACTCTCATCATGTACTTTCCACCCAAAATTTACACACACAAAATGTATTGCAGGTTGGTTATAATTTTAATAGTAATAGCATTATCAGGTAAGACATATTGAGGGCACATGTAATTATCAAATCTTGTCATTCCGTTAGTATTGTCAGGTCAGTTGTGCTAAAAACTGATGCCAAATAACAGTGTCTTCAGCAAAGGGATAATAAATTGACCAAGACTGAACGATGCCCCATCAAATGAGTGTGCCAAATATTACATTCAATCCATGCACAAACTGTAGTTAACGCCTACAATGCCATTAGTGCTAGGTTTTTTTTTAGATCAACAGAGCTGAGGTTCAGTAGTGCTATAGGCATCGACAAATGTATGCACGTGTGTGTGTGTGTGTGTGTGTGTGGATGTGAACCCCTTAAAGTCAAAATCGCTAGACCAATTGTCATGGTATTTGGTAGGGAGTTTACATGTACTTTTACTGTGTAGATGGAAAATTGTTCAGTGAATTTCAAGTTATGTCCAAAAAGTGATTTTCCATCAAAACAATTGGTCCTTTTCAGTGCAAGTCCACGAGGTATGGTTTTATAATGTTACATAATCACTTGGCCAAAGTTCATGGGGTGTTCCATTATCCTGTAAGGGCACTTTCATGTTTGAAATGTGTTTCTCTCGCTGCATGTGTACAAAGCAAATTTTGACAGATCTTGGGATCCTTTCAGAACAAAGGTAACAAAATATGGAATCTTGAATTTCATGAAATATGATAATTTACTAAATCAATTCATTTACAAGATTACTATGAATCGTTTCTTTTCAGTATGTAACCAAAGTATAATTGTAATAAATTAATGTATCAGACTTATCAAGTTCACGTATTGTCAATGTATAATATCCAGAATATATATGTGTACAAGTGTGTGTGTGTTACTGTAAGACTAAGGTCATATTATACTGTAACATAGATTTCAATATTTTTTTCTCCATTTGATTCTATTACTGTAGTAAATTGGAAGTCTTCAAGTCATACTCGGTGTTTTTAAACGACATGACGTCACTGTCAGTTTTAGTAGTCTTTGGCCTGTGTGTGTGTGTAATAGTGAAAGTGAATATAATAGTTGGAAATGGAATGATTTTAGTCAAAATTCTTAGTACAGACATGTGATTTACAAAAGCATCGGTTCACTTTACTCATAGGTGTTGGATACATCACAATGTGTATGTTTTAGTAACCTATTGTTTCAATACAACGACCGTGATATTATTGTGTAATACACATAATTACTTTGTATGTATATATATATGTGTGTGTGTACAGTCAGGGTCTGCATTTGTTTAGGGTATTAATATTGGGATGGGGTGCTGGCAAGTAAATTTCAAATCACCCAAGTCCCAGCCGAAATTTCCCTCAGCTCCTATCAATGGAAATAGACATTAGTGGACTCCATTTTGATCTGCGCAAACACAGTGACTTTGTATTGTGTCAATTGATAGCGGGACTGGTGTTACATGTAATATTATCCACCTTCAACGACCAGTGTGCTGTCAAGGTAAGATATGTTTTCGGACCATGAAATATCAGACTTAATTATTCCACATCGATCAGCAGAAGACTGAGACAAAATGTAATATCATTGCTTCCCATTATATTGGGCAGTCTGGATATACGTGTATACGATATCGAATGCAATAACCCGGCCATCGTCCCTGCCACAGGAAAATAGTATCCCGAACGTTTTCATAAGGGTTACAGGAGACACCCGTTTGGTGTCGGTATTGAAGTCTTTAATGGGTTCAGAAAACTACTACGATCCATAATCGTGCCTGAGCACTAGTGAGAGGTACTGGAGATCAGTCTGTATGAGACTAATCATGTCGAGACATATACTTAAGTTGGGATGCAATGACCCGTAAAACAGATTCATTGTTACTTGGATATTAACCTGAAATACCTCAACTGTCTGCCAAAAATGCTTCATGTAAGATACGAGCATAGATATATTTGCCAAAACATAGCCCCTTATCAGTGAGCATGTCAATTTCTGTAGACATATACATTATTGTACTTATATTTCAATTTACTATTGTCATCTCCTTGTACTATTTCTAACATTAAAGTACTTTCGATTTTTTCCCAATCAAGTAATTTATGGTAACCTGAAGTTTGGTGCACTTATTACTGCTTGTGAATGTGACGAATTCCTAAATAATAGGAGAGGATGGCAGAAGGGTTTCTTATTGACATTGATGGCATCCCGGATATAGAACATGGACCAAACACATCTATACATTTGATAGATCAGATGGTAGCAAAATTACAAATCCATAAAGCATTCCTTGAACAGATCGAGCAATCTGTGAAAGAATCGGGAGAAGGTCAAGAAGTACTGTCAAATCTGGGAAACGGAGAGTCTCCTTGTACGGACTCTGAAGTAACCCATTCCTCTGGATATGACTCAAATTTTCAAGAGGATCAAGCAGTCCTTGATACATGTACAGTAGATAACGAAGATGATGCAGACATTGCGAAGGAATTACGTCATCACACCTGGCTGAGAAGGCTTTTTTGTGTTCTCGCTTTCAAAATCGAACACCGATGTAGCGTGTTGACCGCTTGTCACATCCTATTTAATATTCTCTTATGTCTACCCGCTGTAGCCTCTTTCGTGTACTCACATGTCAAAAACAACCTTTCAGCGATGCAAGAAACTAGGCATTTTTACGAAAATGACAAAACCCTAATATCCCTGGTCCTCGTTCTGTTGATACACAGTGTTCCAGTGATAGCATATGCCTTTACTATACTGTCATTGATCGACAAAAAACTTATAGCAGGCTGTTTTCGGATGATGCGTGAAGGCGTGCATATGTCTGAAACTTCTCCACACAATACTGAATCAACTGTCACAGTGGTAAAATGTGGTCAACATACTAACGGCTGTTTGAAACGTGTATTAAAGGGGGCCACGTTGTATTATGTAGTGTATCTTGGACTGGTTTGTTTAGACACTTTCACTGAGCCAACAAAGGGAGCTGAGAATCCGCTCTCATTTGTCCAGCAGAACACCATACAACTTAGCTATATGGACCGTCTTGCAATTGCTAGAGCCTTATACATACTTGTGGATGCTTATTCTTTTCTATTGTTATCTTTGACGTCGCTCCTTTTCGTTGTATTTCTTTATTCCTATGAGTTCAAACTCAAACAATTCACTACATGGATGGAAAGTCTTCGTCACAGGCCTGAACAAGTAACGCGTGAGTTCTATAAAATGACACGTGACCCTGCTAGGAAGCTTATGTTTAAACGAGTTTCAACTTTTCTAATGATTGTCCTGAGTACAGGAATCGCCCTTCCAGCTGTTTATGCTCAGTACCATTTTGCTTTAAAAGCGAACACTGATACGGAATGGTTTCTCGACGTTGCAATGGTCTTAAAAGTCATGTGTGGCTTCCTGTCGCCATGGTTATTCACTATTATAGCAAGCCTTAGAATATCTCAGGCGTACAAAGCTATAGGCGAGAAAGCACGAGATATTCAAGTACACATTGATGACGGAAACCATGATCTTGAACAAAGATGGCATAATGTAGTAATAGGAATAAGAACTTCTCCGCATACTGGATTCCACCTTGAATGCGTAGACGTGGTAGTCACTTGGTTCCCAACCTTTCTTTTCCTACAAGGTTGCTTTGCAGCTCTTTTATGGGCTGCCTTCAGAGGCCTGAACAACAACGAAGTCCATCAAATTGAATTGTCAGAAATCCTGAATCAAACCACTTGAAATATGTAATGGGATAGAAATGTGTAATGATGTAGCTAGTTAACTGCTATCAATGATGACATTCGTATATCACTCCTTGTATCAGCGATGCTTCAATTTATTTCATGAATTTTTAACTCCACCGTTTCGAAACTGGAGGCTGCATTTGAAGTCGATTTCATATTTATAAGGTGGTGATGAATAGTGAGAGATAGATAAGTGCTACATCCCTTGAACCCTGTCAAAATATCGATGTCTATTGTTAGTTTATCACTCTGGCAGAAATCTGTTTGCAATGCAAGGATGCAAAAGTTCTAGATACAGTAAGTAGTATATAGTCCATAAAATCACAGGTCACGAATGCACAGTAATGGGTGCACATATATTTCACTGACGTAGTACAGAAAATGTAATAAAGTTAATATTATCAAAATCTTAAGTTATACATTTTGAGAATAGTTGCAACTTTTAAACACCCGTGTGGAAGTAGCACCATCCATACGTTTATATATATATATATATATATATATATATATATCCAATGTAAATTTATTACTAGAAAGAGAACTTGAAGAGAAATATTTGACTCTAGGTTCGGGCAAAAATGTTTTATGACTTTGTGTGATAGTCATTCCATTTTAATGACGTGTAAATGCTATGTCTAAGAGTTGGAGGAACATGTAACACTCCAAGTATTTAATGATTCACCAGGTGCATGTACTAAGCATATGTAGATACATAATATGTAACTTACGCTCTGATTAGCCGAATAAATACAGTTTGTGAAAAATGCGCAAAAATAGTTATCCCGGAATAAGCAGAGGGGGCTGGACGAATTAGGTGAAGAGTCACATTTTACAATCGGTTCTTCGTTGACGGCGAAATTTTAGAAAATGGAATTAGGGGAGGATCACATATTATTTAGACACTGTTACATTGCAAAGCTGCCAGATCCCACAACTGCCACCATTATATCAGAACATATTAAGTTAAATCACTGCTGACAGTAGGGATGTTCACCTAGGTCCAGACAATATCAGGAATCTAGTGGTTGCTTTGAGGATTCTGGCCTTTAGATATGCCGATTTACACACGCACACACACACACACACACATTATATATATATATATATATATATATATATATATATATATATATATATATATATATATATATATATATATATATATATATATATATATATATATATATATATATATACGTAAAATGAAATAAGACAAGTCTGTTATTAATAAAATGAAAGAAGACGGGTCTGTTATTTCATTGTGGATTTACTCTACGGTCCGTTTTACCAGAAGGATCATCAGGTGTACACATTACTCTTCGAGCTGATTGAGAACTCTACTTGGCGAAAGAAGTGAAAATCTATGTATATATATATATATATATATATATATATATATATATATATATATATATATATATATATATATATATATATATATATATATATATATATATATATATATATATATATCATCAGTATCTACGGTTAAACACATGATCAAAGACACTTGTTGAAATTTATACATGACGATAAACAATAAAAAGCTATAAGAAATTACACAGTGTATATATGTAATCATAAACTTATATATTCATTCTCATGTATCCACCATGTACAGTGGTACAGATCTTAGTGGTCTTTATTTATGTACATGTGTGCCTCATTAACTCTCTTAATAATCTGAACTTAATTTTCCTGAGACTCTGTGAATTCAGTTTGACTGGATCAAATACAAATATCGCCATTATGAAGTATACACCAGAATATTCTGCAGCAATCACATCAGCCATGAGACTTACTTGTTTCGTCTAACATCTGACATGTGCTAAAACTTGTGAGCAAAAAGAAAATAATCACGAAAGCACTGCAGGTCTCAGTTCCAGCTCCACCTGGCACCTGTTATAAATGACCCTCGCCGCCCATCAGTCCTTTATGACCATGCCTCCCCCTAGTCCGTGGTGCTAAAAGAAAAATGACCCTCCCTCAATTTCCTTTCTCTAAAATTTGACTCTCCCTCTGTTTAAATATTTCAGTGAAAAACATTTTTAACATCGCTTCCCTGTGACATGTTCTTGTTGTCGGAGAGCTCATCAGGAGGACATGGACTCGAATCCCACTAGGGACAGGGAAATTTTCTTTAGTAAGATCCCACCACATTGAAAGGCATCTGTTGTTTCCCACTAACACCTCCACAGTGAGCTTGTATTCGTATTAAATCAATGCCTGTGTTTGGATCCATTGGCCGAGCCGAAACCAGAACTCTCAAAGACTATATGAGTGTTCAACTAACAACATATCAGGACTGAGGTCAATATATATCTCCACTCCACCACATTATGCCCAATATCTTGCAACACTAGTACTGTTCCCCCTTCTCTCCTCACACCAAGTCACTGATATTACTCTGCAATGGTGGTAGTGGTGGGATGTGGTAGCAGTAGGATCTGGAACCGATCGATGGCAACGGTGGGATCAGGCCAAAATCACAAAATAATAATGCAAAGAGAGATCAAATAAATGAGTAAAATGTAAAATGTGACCCTCCCCTGATTTCCATTTTCTAAACTATGGCCCTCCTCCGTGGGCCGATTTGTAAAAAATGACCCTCCCCATTCCCCCACCCCCTTGTAATTTCTGAAGGCTCCCTAAGTCCTGCTCGTCCCCTACAATGTATAACATTCGTAACAACATTAATGAGATTACTAGCATGCAACCCTGGAAGTGAATATCCGTTTTTTTCTATATAATTACGTGACATGTAGCATAACACTGCAACTGACAACTGACTTCGAGTCCACGAGACTTCTTTATAGAGATGTTCTTTTTGAGAGAGACACAGAAAATTGTCTATTCGTGTTTAGGTATAATATCACTGGAACGTCCGTCTCGACTCATAAAAAAGACTTGAATACATGTAAACAAAACTTTCGTGTTTAAAGAATATTGTTTCGTATGTGTTACATCAGTGTTGTCCACAAAGGGATCGTTTGAAAACTTGTAAAAACTTAAGCCCTACAATTTTGTGTGTAGAATTGATTAAAATGTGTGTCTAAAGCCTCATTAAATTGACCCAGGCCATTCACACTCTCAATCAGTCGAAACGTGGCTTACATCATTGGATTACAATCATTTATGTAAAAATGGTGATAACAATGAATATTATGTGCAAGTAGTGGAAACGTACGATGAAATCCTTTTGAATATACAGTGCTTTCATCAAATGCACAGTTTGATCATTTTGACTTTTTTGCAGGTAACGATTCCATTTCTGACTTGAACGAAGTGCAAAACGCGAAAAAATTCAGGCAACAGTGTGTTGTTTAAGCAAGATGGTTATCACCATGGACAGACATGCATGGGATGACTACAATGTGTTCATCCTTTTCAGTTCACTGCTGCATTATATATGAAGGTAACATATCAAATTTTGTCTCCAGAGATGTCCATTATTACACCAAATAATTGCCGTAGTTAGTCATAAGTTTTACCATTGTTGGTTAGGAACTAACATATCGGTTCTTATACGAATAGCATTCCTTTCTGGTGTGTATGTGGCAAAACAGAACACTTTTTTGCTAGTGAGTTTTGTCTGCCCAAGAACCCCACATTCCATTATCAGATGATATATATCCGGATGACTGAATAAGAAGTCGACTGTCAAACTGCGATCATAAATGGAGAGTTGTGTGTTTGGATCGTACATCAAATAATCACTTCCAGACTTAAGTTTGACGATGAATTGCTCACCATATTTAGGCGGCGTAGTATTGCCAACATCAGCAAGACCTGGCCTAAAAGCACGCACAACCGCATGCCATGTTTGTGGTATCTCAAGAGTGATAAAGTTCTTATCTCGCAATATATGACAAAGTCCTTTGTGCCTTGGCCAATGTAACTCGGAACACATTTTGTCACAATAATAGGCTTGCTTGCATTCTGCACATCTGAGCAGTTTGTTCCCCCTACGAGGACTTTCATGACAGTATGCACACAACCGAAATAACGACCTACTTTGTGCTTGCGGATGTTGCTGACCCAAGTCATTTCGTGACAGCGTGTTCCTGTTGGTTAGGATCGGTGGTGAGGTGTATACTCCTTTATTCACTACTATTTCACTGTCAAGTGGTGATTCCAGTGCTGTAATTTCCTCCCGAACAACATTTGCAGGATGTCCTTTCAACGTGATAACTCCATCAGGCTGAATATATAAGGCTGGTCCTGAGTGATCTTTAACAGTATTACAGTCAATGAACAATTGACCAGAAAAGTTTCTGCCAAGTCTTATCCCGCCACATTTATTGCCAAATATTAAATTGCCAACAAGACACACTGAGGACATTTCTTGAATGGTGACGCCCCAGAACCAATTCTTGTACATCATGTTGTTTTTCACAGTGATTTTAATGTTGTTGAAAATAGATATCTCAGTAGCACCACTTTGTGCAATGTCATTATTTTCAAGAGTAGCGTTGGAAGAGTCAAGTACAATCACACCATCCATTCCATTTCCCATTATCTTATTTTGATTCAAGTAGCAATGTAGTGCCTTAGGTCCTATCATCACTCCATGTGTTTGGTTAGAATTGATTCGGTTGTATTCTGCATGCATGAAACCATGGTTGCGCACTTCACGGCCCATTTGTCGGTTTCTTTTGAAAGTACAATTTTGTACATATGCCTTGCTTCCATCTCCATCTACCAACAGCCCACCACCACCACAACGGTCAAACTTGCAATTGTCAAGGTAAGCCGAACCTCCATAACTAACTTGCAGACCAGGAGATCCACCAATGCCTGATGTAATTGGCAGCGAACGTCGTTCGTGCTCTCTTTTCCAGTTAGATGTTGCTTTTTCCCAACATGACACATATCGGTTTGTATTTCTACAACCTGGTCCACCTTTGCATCTTGGAAAATCGTCACATGCTGGTTTTCCATTTGAAAAGGTGCAGGCATAAAAGGAGCACATCAAATTTGGAATTGTTACTAGAAGTGTTGAACCTTCAAAGGTTACATTTTCAAAATGGCAGTTGAAAGGTTTACGATCCGGAGTGGTAACCACTACATCATCTCTGCATTGAATGATAACGTCTTCTCCTATTCCAACAAGTTGGATATCTTGACATCCAAGTAGAAGGAATCTATATTTTCCATTATGAAGTAAAAGAGTAGTTTTAGGGCGAGTTAATTTGCAATAAAGCACTTCTATTAGTTCTTTGCTATTTCTGACCTCTTTGATTGGTAGGATTGGATAATGGATTCTCATGCTTTCCTCTACATTACAATCTGGGTATATATATTTTGCAAAGGATGCTGCAGCATAACCAGAACTCTCCAGGAAGATTTTTCGGGTTCCTGTATGGGCAGATTGGAGCCCTCTCAAGGCATATGCTCTTCGGACAAAATGTTTATACTGCATTTTATCACATTCAATGCTTTTATCTGCATCATCAACAGCCTTTTTATATTCACCGAGTCTGTAATAGCATAAGCTCCTATTGCTGTACAAACGTGCATCTTTATCATCAAGGCATATTGCATTTCCATACAGCCTTATAGCATCATGGTAGTTACCATCCTTGAAGAAGGCGTTTCCAAGATTACGGAGATCATTACTGGTACAGTTCTGGAATTCACTACCATCATTACCCCCTCTTGGCTCCTCCTTCAATACTGTTACCTCTGGAGACTTCATTGAGTTCTGGATTTTCACTTGGTCAGCCTCATTAAGTGGAATTACAATGGTTGTTAAATTCTGTATCTGTGATTCTGTGAGGTCATGCAGTAGTGCAATGATATTATTTTTTTTATTCTGCAGGTCTAGAGCTCTGCCTTGTCTCTTGTTGACACTAAGGTAGATTGACGCCTCATACAATATTGCTGCTAACTCAGGCGTTAGGCAGATACTAGAATGTACTTGATCTTCCTTGACATGCTCTTCTATGTTGTCTATCAGTTTACAAACATGGTGCGAAAGTTTACTCCATAAATGTAACCGATTTAACTCGCTTGATGTGCCATCTCCTGAAGCACTGTATAGAATATCAGATGGCGTACTCGTTTCATTCAGTGCCATATTCAGCATACGTACCCCGGTTAGAAGCCTTTTACATGTTGTGTGAGTATCAAGATCATTTCTGATAACTTCCTGGACAACTCTATGAACACAATAACTTCCTCTTCCATAAGATTGGAAAAGTGAAAACTTTGTTAGAATTTCCAATATCTGATCCCTGCCAAGAGGAAGTTCTAATACATTTCCAATATCATCTCCCTCTACTCTGGGTAAACCAATATTTATGACTTCATTAGGGATGTCATCTGGAGCAAGGAATGCCGACATCTCCATCACTATTGCTGCTGCTTGACCATATCCCTCTTCTTCGGAGAGTTTGGATATGTAATCAAAGTTTATCTTCCAAGTTGTATTTACTGCAAGTCTGTCTTTGGATGCAGTATGACGTGCGTTTATTTTCCTTTTTAGAAGTTTCAATCTTTCTAATTTGAATTGCTGCAAGTATTTTTCAAATGAGCATTTGAGTTTTCCTACATATGCGGCAGCCTGTTCCAGTGCAAGTGGCAAGCCCCCGAGCTCTGTTACAAGGGTTACAACAGTGTGTTGGTCTTCCACTCTTTCCCTCTCAGTTCGTCGTAACATGAAGACTACGCTTTCTCCAATGGAAAGACATTTTATTTCAATACAGTCATCTTTGTGAATCCCTGTGACTTCTACTACTTCAGGTACTTCTCGGCGTGTCGTTATAAGAAGATGGCCTTTGCTATTACGACGCCATTGTTCCTGGAACAGCTTGTCAACATTGTTAGACAGTTCGTACTGATCCATATTATCCACTACCAATAACCATCTACTTCCTATAGTTGCCAGCCACTTCAAAGATCTCTCTAAAGTGTCTGGGAAGTTCTTTCCTGATATTCCAAATTCATGAGCGATCTGGTTGATTGACTTAGCAAAACTTTCATCATTCTCTGCAGATATCCAATAGACTCCACCAGGGTAGAATGTTTTGAACAAGGAGGCATATTCGATGGCGAGAGAAGTTTTACCACAACCTCCAAGGCCACAGATGGACATCACTTTGTGTCCGTCACCCAAAGCCAACCCGTCTTTCAAAGTCGCCAGCTCATTTGTCCTACCAGTGAAACATTTCACCCGACTTGGCACCATAAATGTCATGTGGTCGATTGTGCTGCCTTTAGCATGTTTGTCCATATTTTCCTTTATCTGTTCTACTTCCTTGATGAGTTTTTCCTGCATTTCCTTTACAGTATCCATGTCTATCGTGAGATTACTTATATCTGCAGTTACGTTCTGTATAACCTCTTCCACTTCTGTCAGCTGTCCTTGTGTCACTTCTAGCTCTTCCCTTCTAACTAGATTGCGCTGAGCTAATTCAAATTGTTCCATTCGTCCCGAAAACTCTCTGAGATACCCGTTAATTGTTTCAATCTCCGAATCCTGAATTGTTTTTGCTGTTGTTATGTATGAAGCCAGAACTGATGTCTCCACTTTGAGCTCTGCTACCATGTGTTCATTGTTACAGGAGCCGATACATATGACGAGACCTGGAAAGGCAAATTATTTCGTCACTATAAAGTATTACATGCCAATACGCATGGTAAATTTATTGATATATTTTCTGCATAACAACGGTACTGCCCTCGATTATTCTGATAAATTGCAACAGATGTTTTCATCGTCTTTAATTGCATTTGCACTCAAAAAAAATTGGAGAAACACAGTAATTTTTAGTAAAAATAAGCATACCCTTTTTTTGCCAATCACGAAGTTCTGTCAACAAGCGGGATTCCTCGTCTTTAGGTAACAGCAATGCTCTTATCATTAAATCCATAGCTGCAAAACTGTCAAGGTATTTTACTCCATCCCAGTCTGTGAAGTTTGGATGTGCCCATGGGTTTCTTATTTTGTCTCTGAGGTTCCTAGCTGCAGATTGCAAAGCCTTAGAGAAATCGTTAATTTGACATATAAGGCCAAGCACAGCTGAAGAATCACAGGTTTCATCAAATGCTGTAAATTTTGCCATATGAGATTTCAAGAACAATCTTGCAAAGTCAATATGACTTCTGACATTGTAATCATAGCTTTGAAAGTTTTTTTTCAAGGCAATGTTTTTGTTGATATTTTCATAATTCAACACTGGTCCTTTCAGGTATTTTTTCATAAGGGAAGAATACTGTTGGTTCATCAGTTTGGTTTTCAAGCTGGCATATACTTTCTTTATTTTCTGGTCCACATGCTCTCTCAGTAGGGGAGTTATAATCTTATTCATGCAGATGCCGACGACAAGCCATCGTTTGTGTGATTCCTGATGATTTAGGGATATGATTGATTGGTCTAGAAAATAAATAATAAATTGTATACGCCGTCAACATCTGACTTGACATACTAAATAAAATTAAACCTAATGTACAAACATATCCATCAGTGTGCAAAAAACATTAAATCAACATGCACATAAAAACTGTGAAAATTAACGCCTTGCACACAGGGGGTAGCGAGCATGTAACTGATTGATCGATCGATTGATTGGTTGGTTGGTTGGTTGGTTGGTTGGTTGGTTGGTTGGTTGGTTGAATTATTGATTGATTGATTTTATTTGGTTGAATGATTGATTGATTGAATGATCAATTTTTGTGGTGTAATACAACTTATTTTGTGTGATATTGATCAATTCACTCATTGAGTTTTAAAACTATCTCTTTTTCTTTCCCTGGTTTCTTTGCTCTCAGCTATATCTCAGACCACTAGCAGTCTGAGGCTGTATGTAATTCTCTCTTTTCTTTATTGACTAAATAAAGACGCCTTGTCCATTCTTCGCCTCTTATCTTAATTAAAACATCCCTTATCTTATAATTGGCCAGAGATCACTTACATTAACAGTTTGCTTTATCTCTCATCTGCTGGGAGATTATCACACTGGACAAACATTCGATCATGCATAAACTAGTAAGGAAGAATAAGTTATATTGCACCACAAAAAATGATCATTCAATCGATCAATCATTCAACCAAATAATTAATCAATCAATCAATCAATCAATAAATCAACCAATCAATCAATCGATCAATCAATCAGTTACATGCTCGCTGCCCCCTGTGGTAAATGCCTCACTTGGTGACACTGCACAGTTGGTGTGTTCAATTACAATGGTATATTAGATTTGTCAATTTTAGAGATGTTTTAATCTAGCTCTACAAAACTTTGCCCAATATTTGACTGACTCCTTCAGTAGTATTGACGGAGAAAATCGTTTGTTCTGAGGTTTTTCATTTTCATTTCGATGATTTGTTGTCAGGGCGCCAAGGTCCAAAAAGTAACTTAAAACAAGAGTTATCTTTACATGGTCTCCGTCTGTCTGTCTGTCTGTCTGTCTGTCTGTCTGTCTGTCTGTCGTGCGTCTGTGTGTGTTTGTCTATCTGTCTGTCTGTGTATGAAACGTGTGTGTGTATATATATGTATACAGCCATCAAAGAAATAACAAATATTGATTGACATATATACTTTGGACTAGGATAGATCAGTAATCTGACAAGGGACTGGAGCCAGTCCACTCGTTCTACTCGTTTGCATATGCCATGACTAATTTACATAGTTAAATAATTACCAAAAAAGTCATGAAATGCCGTCAATGGATTCTAAGAATTTCATCATACTTTAAGTTGGTGGATATATTGAGTATTGCTTGTGAGAAATCGGGCTGTCAGACACACGGATACAATGATGCACTTACAGGCAGTTGGCCAGTTCTATAGCAGATCTGGGCAAAAATTCTTTTCGACGAAGTTTCTCTTGCGGAATTTAGAAAACTTAATAAAATTGTCCCAGCTGCTTCTTGATATACATACCTGTGCCGCTTGGTTCTCCTATTCTTCTTCCAGCTATCTGTAACACTGTTGGCTCGACCTTTTTCAAGGTGTCGTCGGGTATATTTACAATTAACTTTGCAGAAGTCATGTTGATGTCCAACCGATTACTGTAGCAAAAGATCTGTATTTAAAATAACATATAAAATCATTTGGAAATACAGTAGCGTGATGGTTGATTGCCATAAGTATAACGCTTGTGTTCAATTAATTTACCTAAGCCGAACAACAAGGGCATACGACTTTTAATATTCAAAATATTCAAGGGATCAAAAATTATTACCCTACATTATATATCCAAACGTTACCATGGACGACAGTTTACAGGAAACATATTACGTAAAATGCCGTCCAAGTTGTAAGTTGTAATACCTAGCCTGGAACCATACTCCATTTTAAAGCACACGAAAGCTTGCCTTACCTCCTAGCTAGTTAAATAGCTGTATTAAAATAGGAGGATAGCTATAACTTCGGAATTCATAATGCATTTGTCAAATGCTAGCTATGAGGAGAAATATGAGGTTTTCACTTATGTAAAATATAGTGTAAAAGGTAGCTACTGCCTGTATGTTGTTGAACCTATGTACCCATGAATATAAAATTATGATCTGACCTTACCATGTTGGCTGCAAGTCAATATTATCAGCCCGAAATATATCATTCACATTGTAACAAACACTACGTGTACTAGGATACAAACTACTTTATCCACTTTGACCCTTAATCTTGTCTGTGGATTGGTTTGATATTTGGTGGTAAGTAGTCTGCAGCAAAAATTACCCTTCATTTGGAAATATCAATTTGGTAAAATCTTGTTTCATTTTTATCAACAGAGTAAGCAAGGTATTGCAAAAACAAAACAAAACAAAAAACTTCAATTGCAGACTGATGACCTGTCCGTTTCATCAACATGCCAAAACATACAACGTTAATCATTTACATATCGTCGACTCCATGATAAGGAACTATATTGTCGTCAATATTGAATCAGGGTGAAATCTAGAGTACTGTACAATTATTCACCGGGAGTTTTCACAAGTAATATGTAGATTGACAGATTGGCATCGAATGGAAACACCACTGACAGTACATACTATCGATGAAACTTATTCCAGGGAACAAATGTTTGTGAATTTTATGGAAGTAGATACGTCCACGCCCCCCCCCCCCACACACACATTCCGAAAGTAACCGTTTTGCAGATTGAATAGTCTTGTACTGTACTCCATTTGGTCAAGCTAGATGAATAGTGGGCATGTTAACTGTTGTCATTTTATGAAGAATGTAATATAAATATGTTATAATTCGTGAACAATAAAATATATCTCCTTTATTACAAATATTAACACCGTTAAAACTCTGGATATATTGAGAATATAAATAATCATTACATTTTTTAAAGTATTCTTTAATGCATTCAATATAGTACTGGGTGTGATTTCCCTGGTTCTACATACACATAAGATTACTCTTTGACTTACTTGTGATAACTATGGATATATAATGTGCGTATATCTTTGATTCCTTTAGTTTGTATTA
Organism: Glandiceps talaboti; assembly: GCF_964340395.1. NCBI lineage: Eukaryota > Metazoa > Hemichordata > Enteropneusta > Spengelidae > Glandiceps > Glandiceps talaboti. The sequence goes on along the minus strand of NC_135549.1, from coordinate 9,896,399 downwards.
GTGACTACTAGTAATTTGTTACCGTCACAATAACAGACAGTGAACAATATCAGGTGGCGTTATTAAGGACACCTGATAGGTGAATTTAGATACTGTAAGACTAAAATGCGAAATTAAAAGCCTTACCATGCCATAACAAGCTTATGTTTTTTTAAGATTGTACCGGTATGCTTGTGATTTGTAAATAGTACTGTATCTGTAGATATATCCATACCTGATTTCCTTGTGGTAGTGGCTGTTTTGTCGTCAACCAAGTCTCAGTCGCGTCACCATGGCCGCCAGTTGGTTGGTTCATCACGTGATATGTGATGGCAGCTGACAAGGGGTGTGTATTTAACTGTATAACAGCTAGCGATTCGATTATAAATGTATCAACATAAATATAAGGATAACTAAACAAACTAACCCCCTTGAACCAGGATCACTTAATTATATCAGATTTGAGCGCATCAAGGATTTCATGGGTGGTATTAAGCCAGATGGCATCTATAATACCCTTCGCTTCCATCACCCAAAATATTTCCATGAAGCCTTGCTTCTTCAACACCAACAAAGTTCACCAACGGCAAGGCGGTATCAGAAAGCTTTGACATACTTAAATGAAGGGCTTACCATTCTGTCAAGTGTAGAAAGTGGTGCAGAGAAAGTGAATGGTATTCACAAGCTTGTCCAAGCTTACCTTACTGAAAGCTGCGTTATTTGTCTCAACCCAATAATACTCGAGATGGTTGATGAATTTCGACAAGTGGCAAAGGATGGTATTGCTACCGACAAGGAAGATCATGCATCGCGATATTTTTTACTTACTTTTAAGAATGATGAGGTCACAGAAGCCGAGACGATTCAAGAAAGAGAAGTTTTCAGAAAGGAAATTGGAGATGGAGATTATAGATCGCCCATGTCTCGTCAAATCCTGTATCATTTGAAGTATTCACTCGGCAGTTACTACGCAGCTACAGGCGAAAATGACCGTGCATTGCATTGCTATCAGAAAGCTCTAGATCTTGAGGTAGAAGGGATTAGAGAAGATCGTAATGATGCCTTACGATTACTAGCTGATCAAATGTTCCTCCTTGATCAAACAGAAAATGCCATCGAAGCTTACAAGAAGTACATAACTACAACACCACGCTGTACAAGACGATATCCATCTGCACATTTTCATCTTGCTGTCATCTACCTGTCAATAGGATTGAAGCAGCTTTCATTTTATCATTATGAGCAGGGACTGAAAGCTGATGCAGACCGTCTTCCATTTTTTGCACGAGACGAGACACCGGACAGAGAAATTATCAGATTACTATACGACACTCTTTGGGCTAAAGTCTGTAGTAATCCAGAATGTCAAACACCGGATGACAAGAATATAAAACGATGTCCTCGTAGAATAGTGTACTACTGCAGCCATTCATGCCAGAAAGACCACAGGCCAATCCATAAAAAAATATGCACTTGGAAAAAAGTGAAAACCTGAAATGCTTCAAACATTGTGCATGAAAATGATGTGCCTGTATTCACTGAATGTTGACACTTTAAAACAAACATTGTGAGGTAGTTCATAAGGGAGTTTTCAGTAATTACAAGTTGGAGGGACGTGGGAAAGCAGGCTCGGGCTGTTGTTTAAAATGTAACCCTCCCCTGACTCTGTTGTGCTAAAAAGTGGCCCTCCCTCAACTTTCTTTCCCTAAAGCATGACCCTCCCCTATTAAATTAGTTCAAAACGTTAGTTAAACACTGTCAGATATGTAAACGGACACGAGTCCCAGAATCAATGGTAAGGACTTAATCCCACCGCTGCCACCATGTTGAAAGTTTTAAAGGAATACCATTTGGATGTGTGAAGGCACTGCATTAATAGACTGTGTCTGGAACTCATTGGTTGAGCTGAGGCCACAATACAAATCCCAATCATTAGATTACCACACTCCTGACGTCATCAGGAGCAGGGTCAACATCTCCACATTATCCCTAGTATCTTACCCAACTACTCCTGTTTTAGAGATTCTCTCCTCTCCTCACGCCACAACTGACAATTAATTCATTACATGGTTGTCAGTAGCAATGTGATTGATATAGGCTGATATCGTGGTACCTAACACTAACCTTAACCCCAACCTGAACAATAATCCTAACCCGAATAGCAACAATAGGATTTGGAACTGGGGCAGCGATGGGATGACAAAACCCACAAAATAATGCATTGATAGACAATACAATGTCAAATGGACAAAGTAAAATATGTACCCCCCCCCCCACATTTGCATTTTCTATATGGCCCTCCCCTGAGAACTGATTTGTAAAAAGTAGCCCCCCCCCCCCCATAATTCCCCCAGCCCTCCTACCATGTAAATACTGAAGGCTCCCTAATGCAGTTCACAGTCCAACAGTCAACAAATATTACATATTACCAAAGATGTGTGCGTGTTACTATGTTTTGTGTCCTTAGTCAAGTATGGCCGGAACGTGGTCATATTCATTTCTTGATATACAGAACTGCAACATCTGCTATTTCTTGAGCACATTTTTTGTTTTCACATTCATCACTCATGTACCATAGTTTAACATGCAAAACGATGTATGTGTTATACTAGGGTACTAAGATACAACAAGAAGTAGTGTTAAGCATTAAATTATACAGGAATTGTTATTCGGGTGAGGTCTTCAATGAATTTGAATGTTCCTGCAATTAGTATTATGCAGCAAAATGATATATTGACTTTATTGTGTTGTCTTGCGCGGTTTCAATGTACTACCTTTTCTGAACAGTGCAAGAACAATTGATAACAATGAAAGATAAAAGTCCTAAATATTGAGCAACTGACAATGATCCTTAATTTCAGAATTGTGTTAACAAGGACAGAACAACCTTTTATTTTGATAATTATAAAGTATGTTGTTGGTAACCATTATGTGTTTTGAAGTAATACCATTGACAACATAGAAGGTATACTACCACAATTACCCAGTCAGATATGACCACAGTTATATATCAGTTCAGTTAGAACATACAAGTAACAAGGGAACACATTGGATTAGTGTGACCTACATCAGGATAATCTGCACATCTTCATGCAAAATTTGTTGTCAAACAAAACTATAAATTCCAATTACTTTGTACTCAACAATAATTGATCATGCCAGAGCAAATACTAACAATACATAGTTTGACATTAATTTTATGGTTGTCTTCGATATCCTTCGAGTTAACAGTGAAAGATACTGAAATTTGTCAAGAAAAAACATACTATAACACTAATATAGTCGTCTCTTCTCGAGACAATTTACAATATAAACAGTTGTTACATTGATATTATTGATATGAATCAATCAGTCATCATATATCCAATTTCTGTATCCATATTTGTGTAATATATTCAGTGAATATCAAATAGCTGGCACATGATCGACACGTTGTGAAAGAGGGTACTTGGTAAAACAGTTCTTTTGAAGTGTATGTTCCACAGCATTTGTGCTGGAAATCTGTCACATTTCCCTGACTTTCTCTTTTCTTTGATTGTTGCTTTCAGGTGTGCCAGTAAAGTATGAATAGCCGGCAACAGGCCTCTCAAACAAAAAGTGATTATCATTCGATAAAATAAATTATTGTGTGTATTCAACTGTTCTTTTTACTCTATTATCTTATTATAGCAAAAGCAAGATGTAGGGAGTATACTGAAATTCAATTTCCTTTGAACTTTACGGGGGAGGGGGGGGGGGGGGTTGAATGTTAGCTGCAAACACAGGTTTTAAACTACATAAAGGACCTACAACTTCCAATAAGGACCAAGATTTTCTTTGCTATCTATCAGTCCTTATGATCATCAATCATTTTACCTTAAGTTCATGCTCTGCTACCAGTGATTACTTGCATTGATGCCTGTATTTGTACAGTAGTGTAATACTGAAACCAGTATTGCATAGCTATATGCAAATGAATGCACAATCATGCCATGTACATGAAGTCACATGAATGCATAGTTGTGCTTTTGGTTAACACATGTAATTATCATGTATTAATTGGTTAGCTACATGTCACAATATTACACACACACACTCTAAGGCTATCATCTAATTTCAGCTAAGGCTAAATGTCACTTTTGCAGCCAGAAAACATTCTTGGAACCTTTATTTGAATATGAATTATATAAATTGTCTTCCTATTATTCAAGTACATGTAGCATCTAGGATACTTCACTACAATATAAGGAACACTATGGAAGATACATTGTCTTTGTTGCCAACACTGATTCATTCTTTCAAAACTTCCAGCTCATGAAAATAAATTTATCAACAAACATGAGTTTATTTGTACTTTGAATTATTCTGAATGTGATAAGTTTTTGTCCAATAAAACTCAAAGTGAACATAAATGACAGCTTTCTTTCTAAAATGTGAAACACCCACATCTAGGGAGACAGGAAGGATTACTTGACAATGGGTTATTTTGAAAACACAGAGCCAAACACAACATGTCTTGTGCTGCTACTAGTAATTGATGTCTGAAATCTTGTTCCATAATCTTATCAGAAAGTTTACCCCTTGTAATATTTGTATGTGTCTATAGACATTTTGAACTTGGACCCTATTACACTCTTTGTGTATCAGAAAGGCTTAGCATTTTGGTATTTGAGGCATACACAATCCTTGTCATACATACTTGGAATTTGATGATTTTTATGCAACTATTTACTCTAAAGCATCACATGATGTGTCAGTGTAAGACGACAAATGTTTTCAGGTATCAACTTCTTCAAACTGTCCTGCCTTACACTACTTTGTGTGATGTTTGGGATTAGACTAACTTCTGGTCTGTAGACACATTCTTTGATGTGATTTGATATACATGTACAGTAAATTATTGCATGAAACCCTCAAATGCAAAGTCATTTTGACCAGAAATGAGGTGTTTGAAAAGGAAATTCCCATGGGGTGGGAACGGAGATGTTGGTCTGTTGCATAGACTGACTGCTCTGTCAATCCACATTGACACAGCTTTGATGTTTTCTGCTTTAAGAGTAAATTGTTGTAGAAAACCCCCAAAATGCAATCCTTTAATTATGACCATAATTCAATGTGTCTCGAATGCCTCATCTCTGGTCAAATAATACTACAACTGAGGCACTATATGGCTAACTGGAAATCTTATTTGTAAAAACACTGTCAACCTACAACTTAAATTATTCAGACAAAATGTATTGCATTCTATTCTATCTATGGGGAGAGGTTACTAGCATATCACCCTTGAAGTGAATCTACAACATTCACTTTTCCTGCATAATACATGTCACAGTCATCCTAGAAAATGTCCAGGAATTGGTACTTTATGATCGGGAAGTCAGCTGGAAATATAAGTTCACAAACGTTTTGTGTAGGTATTGTACTGCTGGGAGTTGCAGGTAGAAGTATTCTTTGATTAAAATCTTCTTTTGACATCTGTTAAGATCACACTTCTCCTTCATTTCATAAACTAGTTTACTATATATTTAAAGATTCACCATTTCAAGAATAATTCAGTTTATGCATCTTCATATTCCTACTGTTACAGCCCAGTACATTCTGTACCTTTCCAAACAAACTTGAATCTGCACATGTGTAGGAAGATGGCAAATGACTAGCAGAAAGTTTTCATTGATGTAAAAGTCACAATAGTGATGCAAGTACATAATTTGGTCACTTCACAAACTCCATTGCTTCTTTGTATTATCGTGTCAATACCTCCATGGTTTTTTTGTAGAACCAAACCAATATCTCCATTTGATTAAAAAATCAGTCACAGCAGATAAATAACTGCAAATAAGCAACACTTGTAATGCAATAATTGGTTCAATGTAGATTTAGGAAGAACCTCTCCAGGTACATCTTACTTGACAATGGTCTTATAATAGTCAACATTCACATTGAGTTTACAAACCCATCAGGTCATCTATAGTATGTGTTTAAATCTTGAAGTTGGAGTATTAAGTACTTCATTAACCACACAAAAGTTCTCTCATTTCTCTGTTGAAACATGACGACAGGTACACTGGCTTGTTTTGGCATGTGGTTGAAGAAAATGATGTAGTCTGGACGATGTTGCATTTTCAGTATGAATACTAATTCAATTTCAATCCCTTTGAATACAAGATAAATACTTCCATAATATGCATCATTTGAAGAGGAGATTTTTTATGAACAACAGCAAATTATATTGTCATTATAGCAAACATTGTTTGTGTGACGAAACCATATATTCTGTGAATAATAATTTTATAGCCATCAAAACTGAGGTCTATTTTACACTATTGATATAATAATAAGTGTGCTTTTCTCTTATCATTTCACAGTTGCTGTACCTGGTTCTGGAAGGCAAAATATACATCAAAGATGTTATTTCTGTTGAATGTGCACTCCTCAAATTAGCTGTTAGTCACATTGCAGTAAATGTGCTATCACCATGGTTGGTAGGGAGCCAAAACATCTGTCTGGATGCGAATACATTTTCCTTTCTTTGCATAAGCAGCCCAGCAAAACACTTTCTTACAACTGATTTTCTTCTGGCATAGAACCCCACATTCCATTATCAGATGATAGATATCTGTATTAACAAACTGAAAGTCAACTGTCAGACTGCGATCATAGAGAGAAAGCTCTGCATTTGGGTCATATGACATAAACTCCGGTCCAGACTGTATTTTGACAATGAAATCCTCTCCAGCTTTAGGAGGACGAGTATTGCCAACATTAGCAAGACCAGGCTCAAATGTACGTACCACAAATTGGCCTCTTGGTGGTGGTATTTTAACTGTGATGAAGTGGCTTCCTCTTAATGTATGACAAACCCCTCTATGCTTCGACCAGTGTAACTGAGAACATGTCTTGCCACAGTAATAGGCATGTTTGCATTCTGCACAACTGAACAGTTTATTCCCCCTACTAGGCCTCTCATGACAGTATGCACACATATGAAACAATGCCTTACTTTGTTCTTGCGGATGTTGTTGGCCTAAATCATTCAGCAACAGTGTGTTCCTGTTTGTTAAGATTGGTGGTGATGTGTAATATCCAGTCTTCATGATCTGCTTTAAATCAATTCCAAATGGAAGATTCATTATTCTTCCAAAACTCTCTTCGCCAATATCTTCCAGGTGTTTTTTTACTCGAGGTTGTTGAAGTAACTCGTCAGGTTGAATGTACAATGCTGGTCCTGAGTGGCCTTTCACAGTGTTAGAGTCCAAGAAGAGCTGACCAGAAAAGTTGTTGTGAAGTCGTATTCCTCCACACTTATTATGGAATATTTCATTTCCAACAGCATGGACAGTGGACATCATCTGGATCGTCAAACCCCAGAACCAGCTTTCATAAATCCTGTTATTTTCAAGTGCAACTTTATCGTTGCAATTGATAGATATACCTGAAGCGCCACTTTGTGCTATGTCATTGTTAACAAGGATAGCAGCAGAGGACTCCAGTATCATAACACCTTCCTTATGATTTCCCATGATCTTGTTCTGATTGAGATAACAATATTGTGCTTCTGGTCCAACTAATACACCATGTGTCTGGTTATTGATGATCTGATTCTTTTCTGCATGCATGTAGCCATGGTTACGCACTTCAAGGCCAAGCTGTCTATTTCTCTGAAAGGTGCAATTCCGAATGTATGCCTTGCTGCCATTTCCATCTACCAGCAACCCACCGCCACCACAGCGGTCAAATTTACAATCTTCAAGGTATGCCGATCCTCCTGAACATACCAGCAGACCTGGGCACCCTCCAATACCTGATGTGACTCCACCCGAATGTGAAAGCTGCTGTACTGACAAGAAACACGCTGCTTTTTCTGAACAAGAAGCCTTTGGATCCATGTTCTTGCAACCAAGACCGCCTTTACATTTTGGGTAATCATCACATGCTGCTTCGCCATTTGAAAATGTACAGCTATAAAATGAACACATCATACCTTTGGATGTGACTGCTAATGTTGAGCCAACAAATGTTACATTTTCAAAGTGACAATTGAAAGGTTTTGCATCAAGGACGGTTACTGTTCCACCCACTACACACTCAATAGTGACTTCACTCTCCAGTCCAACAATCTGGAGGTCTTGGTATCCCAGAAGAGCAAACCTATACTTTCCAGGTTGAAGCAAGAGTGTAGTTTTGGGTTGAGTAAACCTGCTTTGAAGAGTATCTAAGAGCTCTCTCTCATCTTTAATCACTCTGAAGATTAGGATTGGATAGTTAATTCTCATGATGTAGTCTAAATTACATGGTGGATGGAGATGTACAGCAATAGATGCTGCAGCATAACCAGAACTCTCAAGGAAAATCTTTTGGGTTCCTGTATACACAGGTTGAACCCCTCTCAAGGCATAAGCTCTTCGGGCATAAAGTTTATACTGACCTGTCTCCAGCTTGATACCTCGATCAGCATCTTGCAGAGCTTTTTCATAATCTTGTAACTTAAGATAGCATACACTTCGATTACTATACAAACACCAGTCACGTTCATCCAAACACATAGCATTGCTGTACAGCCTTACAGCATCATGATAGTTGCCTTCTTTAAACAAGACATTTCCGTGATTGCGTAAATCATCGCTTGTACAGCCTTGTGGTTCTGTAAGTGTCACATCTTCTGCCATACCTACATTATCTTCTGGAGATTTCATACATTTCTGAATTTTTACCTGGTCAGTATCACGAAGTGGAATTTTGATAGCTGTCAATTTCTGCATCTCTGATTCTTCCAAATCCTGTACTGCAGCAAGGATACCATTCTTTTTATTCTGCAAGTCTAGAGCTTTGGCCTGTCTCTTGTTGACACTGTGATAGATAGAGGCCTCGTACAACAAAGCTGCTAATTCAGGTTTAAGGTAATTACCTGTATGCATTGGATTTTCCTTGATATGTTCTTCTATATGGTCTATCAGTGTACAAACATGATGGGAAAGTTTATTCCATAAATGTAGCTGACTCAGATCTGTTGATGTACCACTATTTCTGGCAGTGTACAGAATATCAAATGGTGTAGGGGTTTCTTCAAGTGCCCTTTTCAGCATAGACATCCCTGTTTCAAGTCTTGCACAAGTTGTCTCAGCATCAAGATCACTTCTGATAACTTCCTGAACAACTCTGTGAACACCATAACTTTCTCTACCATATGTTTGAAACAGTGAAAACTTTGTCAATATTTCCAATATCTGATCTCTTCCAAGAGGAGTTTCTAGTACCTCCTTGAGGTCATCTTCCTTTACAGCAGGTGAACCAACATTGATGACTGCCATAGGGATGTCATCTGGAGCAAGGAATGCTGACATCTCCATCACTATTGCTGCTGCCTGACCATACCCTTCCTCCTCAGACATCTCCGATATATATTCAAAATTTATTTTCCAAGTTGTACTCACTGTAAGCCTGTCTTTGGAAGTGCAATGACGTGTGTGTACTTTTCGCTTGGTGAGAAGTTTTAATCTTTCAGATTTAAATTGCTCCAAATATCTTTCAAATGTACTCGTTTTTACTCTTCTTATATATGCTGCAGCTTGTTCCAGTGCAAGGGGCAGACCTCCTAACTCTCTCACTAGTGTGACAACAGCTTCCTGGTTTTCAATCAACTGTCTCCCAGTTCTGCGGATCATAAAGGCGACACCTTCATCAATGGTGAGACATTTAATATCTATACAGTGTTCTTCATCAATCCCTGTAACTTCTGTGATGTCTGTTACTTCTCGACGTGTTGTTATGAGAATATGGCCTTTGCTATTACAGCGCCATTGCTCATGGAACAGCTTGTCAACATTATCAGACAGTTCATACTGATCCATATTGTCCACTACCAATAGCCATCTTTTTTCAATACTTCCCATCCATTTCAAAGTCTCCTCATAAGTATTAGAAAAATTCTTTCCAGATATTCTAAATTCATTTGCAATTTGGTTGATGGAATTGGCAAACGTCCCATCATTTTCTGCAGATACCAAATAGACTCCTCCTGGATAGAATGTTTTGAACAACCACGCATATTCAATGGCTAATGATGTTTTTCCACAACCTCCAAGACCACAGATTGACATAATTTTGTGGTAGTTATCTGAAGCCAGCTTGTCTTTCAAACTCGACAGTTCATTTGTCCTGCCAGTGAACCATTTCATCCTGCTTGGTACCATAAATGTCAAGGCATCTCCTTTGACACTTCTGGGACTGTTTTCTAAAGATTTCTTTAGTTGTTCCACTTCATCAACGAGTTTATCCTGTCTGCTTGTCACAGCATCCACTCTCAGTATGAGTTGACCAATATCTGTGGTTGTTTGCTGTATAGAACCTTCCATTTCTCTCAGCTGTCCTCGTGTCACTTCTAGTTCTTCCCTTCTAACTAGACTGCACTGAGCTAACTCAAACTGTTCCATTCGTTTAGAAAACTCATCAAGATGCTCTTTTAGTGTTTCAATCTCCGAATCATGAAGTGTTTTTGCTGTTAGAATGTATGTAGCCAGAACTGATGTCTCCACTTTGAGCTCTGCCACCATGTATTCATTGCAACAAGAACCAACACAGAGTTTCAAGCCTGTAACAAAATACATATCATTAATACTTGAGCAAACCTCCCCCCCCCCCCATGACGGTATACTAAGATATTTTGACCAGTGAACAAAATATATGCACGACGACGAGCAATATCGAGAGCATACATTGAGTTCACTGATGAAAACCAACTTGTATACAAGCCCAAGAGGGTGGTTTATAGCTATTATATTACACTAGTATATTGAAAAAATCAAAAACAAGATAAGAACTAGGGTTTCATGGGTTTTATTTGCCCCCCCCCCCCCCCCCCCCCGTCCCCATATGAATAATTTACATAACAAAAGGCACTTTGACAGCTGACCTGTCACAAATCAACTCTGAACATGAACGTCGTGTGTCATGCATACAATCATGCAGTGACTGGATTTACTGTATTTGCTACTTGTTTCCAGGGATAATCTGTACATTGATTGGCCCATTAAAACTAGTTCTGAAAAAAATGCCTCTTTGACTCAACATATTACTTGAAATGGTTGGCATGCTTTGGCACTTTATGTGTCGGAGCGTGGTAAGAAAGACACGGTGGCAGGTTGATTGCAGTACCATGAAGATCAGTTACGTCATAGACTTTCGGGTTTGGAGATTTCATACTCGGACTGATAACTGATACTGTGGGACAGGATCCAAGACAAGTGATTTTGCTGCCACTGTGGATGACTACGTTCGGATCAGAGAACTAAGTGAACTACAATTAGTATATGTAAATATCACAACTTGGATAATAATAATCTTATAATAATAATCTTTATTTATACTGGATAGTTCTTTAAGCATATAAACACTTGTCTCACAAGAAGTCCAGCGAGGGCCATACCTCATGGGTTCAGTGTTAATGCAGGAGGAAACCGGAGTACCCGGGGAAAACCTGCGTTGTTTGGTAGAGTCAAGCTGAACGACACTCTTCTTACTTACAGCGTAGTAAATTTAATCGAACCCTGAATGGGGTTCGACCCCGACCGCAGTGGTAAGAGGCAAGTGGTTTAACCACTCGGCCTATCCAGCCCTGCATGTGATCATTTGGCTGTTGCTTAGGGCATGGCCATGGTCCTAGGTACCTTTGCATACTTTTTTTGAATGTTTATTTAATTGTCTGTTAATCTCACTTGTTATCTTTGCAATATATGTGATCATTTGGCTGTTACTAAGGGCATGGTCTTGTTGCTCGGAATATTTGCATACATTGTTTAAATGTTTGTTCACTTGTCTAAAATGCCCTATTTTTGTGATATACACCATGTGTCATGGTTGCTAGGGATATTTGCATACATTTTTTGAATGTTTACTCACTTGCCTACCGGATGATGTAGTTATTTGACAAATATATACTGGCATTTGGCTGTTGCTTAGGGCATGGTATTGGTTGCTATGGCCAATTTTGTCAAAATGTTTTGAAGAAAATCTGCAGAATAACACTTCTAGAAACTTCTCACCAAGTTTCAGTCTCATTGACCAAGTACTTTTTGAGATAAAATTTGCATATCAATATACACCCCCCCCCCCCCCCCCGATGCATCCCATTCAATTTCAACTCAAACTCAGACAGATAGACTGACAGACAGACAGACAGATGGACAGACATCGCACCATGCCTATAGTACTACTGAACTTAATATCAGTTCAGTTGAGCTAAAAATCTACCTAACCAATGTGATGGGCTAGGTTGCTCACAGCTTTTTAATTTTTTTCAAATCTTACCTACTAAAATGTAACATTAAAGGTGGATCCTCTGTGTGTGTGACACAGTGTCACTACTGTCAGGAGAAATTAATTGGATGATTTTCTACAAGACTGACTCATTATATAAACCATTTCCTTATGAGATTTACAATGCTTACCTTTATCTTCCCAATCTTGAAGTTCTGTCAACACATCGTTTTCCTTCATTTTAGTAAGTGGCAATGCTCTTATCACCAAATCCATAGCTTTAAAACTATCAAGGTATTTTACTCCATCCCAGTCTGTGAAGTTTGGATGTGCCCATGGGTTTCTGATGGTGTCTCTTAGGTTCCTAGCTGCAGATTGCAAAACTTTAGAGAAACCATTAATTTGACATATAAGACCAAGCACAGCTGAAGAATCACAGGTTTCATCAAATGCTGTAAATTTTGCCATATGAGGTTGCAAGAACAATCTTGCAAAGTCAATATGACCTCTGACATTGTAATCAAAGCTTTGGAAGTTCTTTTTCAAGGCAATGTTATTATTAATATTTTCATACTGAAACTGTCGTCCCTTCTTATGGTAGGATTTCATGTAAGTGGGAAATTGCTGGTTCATCAATTTGGTCTTCAGGCTGGTGAATAATCTCAGCATTTCTTGATCCACATGTTCTCTCAGGATAGGAGTGATGATTTTATTCATACATATACCCACTACAAGCCATCGTTTGTGTGCTTCCTGCAGATTTAGGGAAACAACTGACTGATCTGGGGATAAAAAGTAGAGTTTATGTGTTATTTCTTTAAAAATGTTATGTACACCATAATTTTACAGTTTGGCAGTATCTGCATTACTGGCCGGGTCAATTACAATTTTTTGAAAGTTTATTCAACCTACCTAACCATCCATGTTGTTATTTTTGCTATATACATCAACATTTCACTGTTGCTATGGCCAAGATCTTGTTGCTAGGCATATGTGCATTCACTCTTTGGATGTTCATCCACTTGCCTAATCATCCCTATTTTTAGCTTTGCTATATAAACTGTCATTTGGCTATAGTTATGGCCATGGTCTGGCTGCTAGGTATATATATGTCCATTTTTTGAATGCCTATCCACTTGTCAAGTAATCCCTGTTCTTATCTCTATAGTATACATCATCATTTAGCTGTTTCTATGGCTGTCGTCTTGTTGCTAGGCATATTTGCATACACTTTTTGAATGTTTACTCACTTGCCTATTAATCCCTGTTATCTTTGTAATATACATCATTTCAATGTTTTGATGGATGTGGTCTTGTACATTTGCATATTTGCAAGCACTTTTTGAATGTTTATTTATTCATTTGCCTATAAATAAATTGTTATCTTTGCAATATAAACTATCATTTGGCTGTTGCTATGAGCATGGTCTTGTTGCTAATCATATTTGCATAAACCTTTTAAATCTTTATACATTTACCTATTAATTCCTGTTATTTGATAATATACGTCATCATTGGACTGTTGCTAAGGGCATGCTTATGGTTGGTAGGACAGTTGCATCAATTTCAAGGGTGAACAAATCAACTTTTTTGGGGCGGACCACACAAATTTTACCTTGTCTGGCCCGTCGGCCCAGTACCTTACTATTAATAACTATGTTACAAAGTTGTCTGAATATACAGATTCATAGGTAAGATTTCATGTTTCACATTAGCGGGACCTTGGACCACTTACTCTTTCAGCAGGACCACTGGATTTTTTAAGGCACTGGTCTGGGGACCACCAGTTCACAAAATGATTTGTTCACCCCTGATCAATGTTTTGAACAGTAACTGATAATTAAATACCCCTAATAATCACCTGTACACAGTGAAAAGAAACATGCAATAATTTGAGTCCCAATAGGTCGATGAGACCTACTTCTGTTCAGTCCCACTGCAAGTTTCTGAGGTGTTATGTGGGTTTCATACTCGGGCTAGAGTATTGCGCTTAAGCAGCCCTTGCCAAAAATAATAGATGTAAACTCGTGGTCACAAGCTAAACATGTGACAATACAAGACCACAACGAAAACTGAAACATTTACAGGTCACTCTCATTTCACATATTGGCAAAAAAATTAGGTCGGTTTCATTTTTGTCTCACCAAGGAAGTCAAGGCTTACACTGCAAAACCATTGAACTTTAGTAGCAACCAACTTCCAGGACTGGGAAAAATTTGGTAATCAGAACATCATGCTAGGTTTATGCTTGAATTATTATTATATTATGCTTGAATTACTATTCATTGAGTCAATACATTTAAGTTAACATTAGAGGCATTTTGATATTTACTTGTAACAGTAATTAAGCTCCTAGTTTTTTTGATGGCCGAATAGGCAATCAACTTGAACCTGATATACTTTCCAACATCACTAGCATTTTCACTTTTGTTGCTAATGTTGTAGGACACGACACCTACATAAAAAGCCAAATCAATTTATCGAATATGGAATTTATTGAATATGGTAAAATAGCCATTAAAAGAAGATTCATAACTCTCATATAAATTCTAACAAGTATCAAAGTCAGTATTACTACTCTCTGCCCTTGCTTACTTTACTAAGTGGTATGATCGTCATAATACCCAAAAGGGAGAACAATAGGCAGTACAAAGTCATGGCAGCTTGGGTCACCACTGATTGCCAATTTTAACACTCATTTTTTCTCACTTATCATGCCATTTTTGAATAGTCAGCTTTGCATTTACTGGTTTAATAGACATATAAAGAACATTTTTAAAGGTGATTCAAAATGCTCACATTCACTATCGCTAATTTGCTAGACGACATGTTTGTGAAATGCATTCTGGTTTTAAAACTTTTCAAAAGCGTCTGCAAACACCTTAAAATGACCTTTTTTCAGTCACTTCCCTTTGGATTTACTTCGAGAGTTTTCGGGTATTTTCGGTCGGACCTAGACCACGGGATTTTATTACGTCATAAGGGGTACACGTTAGCACTAAGACTATGACGAGCGTAGTCACTAGGTGAACAAAACTCAACAGCATTGTGAAAAAATACATTGCTAGTGGTTGTAACAGACATCAGTAAACGAAAACTACACTCTACATGTCTTATTAACCAACATTTACCAATATTTACTCACACTTTCTGACTAATTGGCAGTGTCTGTGGGTATAAATGCTAAAATATGATCTCCCCATATTATGGCAAAATAAATCAAAACGGCTAGACTACAGTGCAGATATACATAAACACTTGTAATGTCGCTCGCGTGTTTCAATTTATTTATCTGATTTTTTTAATTATTTGCCGAGGAGAAGCATTGCAATATCTCGACAGGCATGGCGTCGACAGCATATTATACTTATAGCCCACTATACTCGACTATACTCACTGATGTCGCCTTTTGAACGGCGCATTTAGCAACAAAGTAAACATATTTATCTTGAATAAATATACTAGCTATTAGATTGTATGGTATGGAGCATATTGAATCACCTGTAAATTTATCTGTAGGGTCTATGGTTATTTATCAAAGTTGATCTTTTTGCTGCAATGTTTATGTTAACAATTCTTTTATTAATAGAACTGTGCTTTGTCACTGTATCTTGTGTGATGTCAACAACACTGTCCGTACTAAGTCAGTTAGTTAATCTTTCATGTTAGGTTACAAACGATCAAATGTCAATTTTAGCAGGGGAATTAAACACGCCAAAGGGCACTATGGTCATATGCAATTTTTTGGGGAATTGACGCCAGGGTGCAGCCATGACAGAACACTGATAGTCTATTTACTAAAAATCTTTAATTATGCAAATGAGTCATTAAAACTAAGTGTTACACCAATAAGCCTTATGCGACATGCACATATAGAACTTGAATATTGCACTCTTCATATATAGCCTAATTGCTGAAAATAATTAAATATGCTAATAACTCATTAAAACTTAAAGCTACATCAATAAGCCTTTCAGGCCTTTGGTTTTGTTTGAGGTATGAACTAAGTTATATTCAATCTGAAGCAAGCATTCTAAGATATTGCCTAATTACTGAAAATCATTAATTATGCAAATGACTCATTAAAACTACGTGTTACACCAATGAGCCTTATGAGACAAGCACCCTGGTAGAGTGAATGTACTTACCAAAGAATTTAAAACTTGAAGATAGCACTCTTCATATATAGCCAGATTACTGAAAATCATTAATTATGCAAATGGACGTGGTCTTGTTGTCAGTCATACTTACATACATATTTTTGAATGTTTATTTCCTTGCTTATTAATCTGTTATTCTTATCACGATATACACCATCATTTGACTACTGTTATGGGCATAGTCTTGTTGCTAGGCATATTTGCATACATTTTTCGGAATCTTTATTCATTTTCTCAACCTTCCCAGTTTTCATCATTTAAATATAAATCCCAATTTGGCCAATGCTATGAGTGTGGTCTTGTTGCTAGGCATATTAACATACATTTTATTATTCTTTATTCACTTCCCTGTTGTTATCCTTGTAATGTGCATCATCATTTCGCTGTTGCTAAGGGCGTGGTCATGGTTGATAGGGCCTGTTGCGTCAAAATGTTTTGAACAGTAACTGCAGAATAACACCTCCAGAAACACCACCACTAACTTTCAGCTCCTTTCACCATGTAGTTTTCAAGGTATAAGTTTTTAACCAAAAGTGAGATTTTTAGCCCTAATTTGCATATCAGGGATTGAATCATCATGTTATGAATATACCTTCATGTACACATCTCCATAGGCATTCCCAGTAATTTCAGACCAATCTGCTCAATTTTATTTGGAATTATAGGGTTTTGACCAAAAACACACATTTTAGCCCAAATTTGCACATCACTGATGGGATCATCACATCATGATGAATACTTCTTCATCTGAATGTCGCTTGAAATGTTCAGTTCCCATGAAATCTCAGCATTGTCTGCTCAATAGTTTTGGAATTATAGACTGTTGACCAAAAGACACATTTTTAGACCTAATTTGCATATGATATATGATATGATATATATTTTATTACCCGATCAAAAATAAGTACAATACAAACGTAAATACAGAAAAAAGCAAACTAGATCGGATAACAGGAGTCAGAAAATAGCTATGCTAATCGTGTCTGACCCCTGGCTAAAGTAAATAATGGTATAAGTTTAGAGGGCAAATAAATATACAAAAAGTAGCTCTACCCTTAACCCCCTCCCCTCACCACCCCCCCTATATATACGAGTGCCACAATGAAAAGAAGTCATATATTACATTAGAACTGTACAATGTTATATTACATACTCTTTACATAGTGATGACTTGAATCACTGCCTTCGTGGTTCATTTCTTGTGCTGTGCTGTATTGAATTCCATGTAACTGCACCTGTGTATGTCATTGACTGTTTACCATAGAATGTTTTCACAGTAGGTACGGATAAATTATTTTGTTCTTTTTGTCATGTATTGTACTCATAGTTTAACACATTGCAGTATTCATCAACAGATAGTGGTAAGTTATTGTGCAGCAAATCATAAACAAAGGTACTGACCAAAAACCTGTGCAGTTTATGTACATCAACTGATGGGATCATCATATCATGAACAATTATTAAACTAAACATCCCAAGAACATTCCCATTAAATTTCAGACCAATCTGCCAAGTAGTTTTAGAGTTTAAGTTTTTTTAATCAAAAATAGCGAACATGGCATTGTAGCACAACTGTAGTTTTTTAAAATTATTTACCCACATGCTAGGTATTTCCTGAATGATTATGCAGAACTTTGCCTAACCAACCCTGTTGTTATCTTTGCAATATACATGATCATTTGGCTGTTGCTATGGGCAAAGGTCTTGTTGCTAGGCACATTTACATATATTTTTTGAAAGTTTATTCATTAAACTAAACATCCCCAAGAACATTCCCATTAAATTTCAGACTAATCTGCCAAGTAGTTTTAGAGTTTATGTTTTTTTATCAAAAATAGCGTGAATGGCATTGTAGCACAACTGTACAGTTTTTAAAATTATTTACCCACATGCTAGGTATTTCCTGAATGATTATGCAGAACTTTGCCTAACCAACCCTGTTGTTATCTTTGCAATATACATGATCATTTGGCTGTTGCTATGGGTGAGGTCTTGTTGCTATGCACATTCACATATATTTTTTTGAATGTTTATTCATTTGTCTATTAATCCCTGTTATCTTTGTAATACGTGATAATCTGGGCTGTTGCTATGGGTGTGGTCTTGTTGCTAGGCACATTTACATACATTTTTTGAATGTTGGTTCACTTGTCTATGAATCCGTTGATGTGATCTTTGCAATATATGTGATCATATAGCTGTTTCTATGGGCATGGTCTTGTTGCTAGGTATATTTTATGAATAATCTGACTAACAGACGAGATATTTCACACATAATTCTCATTTCAGAAGAGATCAAATAAATTTGCTGTAAATACATGTAGTTAGTTTCTCATCTTGACACCTCAATTGCAAAACATGCCCAATCTACCAACCCAATTTGGATTCAAAATCAAATAATTTGACCAAATTCCACAGTAAGGATTAGATCACCCTAATCACTGGTTTCATATATCACACCAACAATTTCTTTTTTAAGGTTACATCATGAGGAACATCCCAACCAAATATTAGTCATTTTAAGCACTTCATCATATCTGATACTATGCCAGCGAAGATGATACATTTGGTTTACATATAGCAACAGGTGTTTATGAATCACTTTACTATAGCAAGGAGGATCAGGACTGCATGATGCAAATATATTTTAACAAATTACTTTTTCGGTAAGTCTCAATGAACAAACTCACCCAAATATTTGCAATGAAGTGACATTGAGGAAAGAAAGTGTTGGCAAACTGGGCAGGAACCCAGTTTATGCATTAGCTAAGCTGGTTAGAGCACTCTGGCTGGGGATGCAGTGTGTTTTGCTCTAAAACACGTCACGTTTTATATATATTTGAGACATTTGAGTTTTCCATACCTACCCATCCTTGTTGTACATTGAATACTTTACTCAATGCTCATATCCCAACACTTAAACAATACTGTCAAGTGATTAGGCTTTAAATATTACATAATATGTAGTACATACCTAAAGTGCTGATGTCACCTATGTCTCTGGCTGCTAATTCTAGCACTCTTGGCTCGACAGCTTGAAAGTCCCCATCAGGTAATTGTCGAATCAGTTTCGTTGAAGTAGCCATATTAAGTTATGATGAATTGAGGAGGGAAGAATATAGCAACACAACATATAGTGTACTTTTAGTGGCTTGTTTAGTTGCCTGAAAGTAAAAGATATACATTTTACTCAACAGTGATCATTATTCAAGCTGGTATTAAGTTAAATACAAACTTTTAAAGCTCAGTTCATACATTTTGTGGGATAATTTCTGCTGCATATTTAACAGGTACAGTATTCTATACTGAAGCACACTTTAGATATTGACTAATAACTGAAAATAGGTTATTTATGCAAATTCATCATTAATATTCATAGGATGTTTACCAAACTAAGTAACTTCTAGCCATGTCACTAGCCATTCACCATGTAGTTTTTGAGTTTGACCAAAAATGATATTTTTTAACAGAAATCACACATCTGTGATTACTTACACTGAATTGTGTCATTAAAAGGTATTTTTTATTCACAATATATCCAGGTATTGCAATTCAAGTATATTGAAAAATTACGATGATCATCTAAAATACCCATTTGCGATTTATGCAAATTTGCAATCTATATGATTATTTTTTTATCTTTGGAAGTTGTTAATCATCTAATTAGTATTTACACTGTATTGTTTCATAAAAAGTAGCTGTTTTCACAATATATTCAAGTATTGCATTTCGAATATATTGAAAAATGACTAAAATCACACAAAATGCAATTTACGATTTATGTAAATTATGCAAATTATATCATTTTTTATCTTTGGAAGTTGCTAATTATCTAATTAGTCTTTACATTGTATTTCACCATTAAAAAGACGTTGTTTTCACAAATATTGACCAGTCATACATGGTAATGTTGTATAGATGTGCTACCAAATGGCAAAATCATCAAAAATTTACCATTTTTTAATTTATGCAAATTAAAAAAAATGCTCAAGATGCCAGGGTGGCACCCGGTGGATTCTTGTTCAGGACACCCTGGAGAACAAATATCAACCATAAAACCTTCCCTCTAACACAATGCACGGTTATGTTAAAAAATGACATCTGGCAACTAGACCTGTTTTAGCCACATGTAAGTTAGTGTAACATGGTATACGGATTCAATATTTATCAGACCTAGCCCATACAATTTATCGTGGACAGCAAGTTCATGATATTATTAAACAAGGAAATGGGCTTTATCGACTTCCGTTTTCGAAACCTGTGCAGGAAACACTGCAGATAAGGTCACAAATATAAAGGTGGTATCGCAAAACGAGCAAAATCCCTGTGTCGCATGTCGTCGCGCATCAGCTGGGCCTGTAGTAAATTAATCCCCGACTCCTGTTGGTGGAGGGTCTATGATTAACTGCATAGCACTTACTTAGTGGTTACCTTGTTGCGTGTACTATCTTATCATAAAATTACTCCATGGCCGATAACCAGTCTATCACGTGATAGAAGGACTGCGGACCGATTCTAGCATGACTACACAGCACACTGATCTGGCGACCTGGCAACGTCATCAGCTTTATATCCATATTGCATTCTTTGAATCGTCTGGTCATGGTGTTAAGTCACGCTCGTCACTCCACGCCAAATCGAATGACCTTTTATTTTAACACACACAAAGTTGTGCTATATCTAGCCTTTGGGAGTTTAATTTTCTGACCTTCAGCTCAGCCGATAAGATCCAGACACAGGTCTACAGCCTATTGATATACACAGTGCCGATTTCACGCAAAATTTCTTTGGTGGTATCAGTTGGGAAATAACCAATACATTTACAACTTTAAACATGGTGGCAGTAGTGGGATCAATTTCTGTAAGGTTAGGGTCAAAATTTACGGGGGGGGGGGCCCAGGGAGAAAGCACGAGTGAAAGGATTGACACGGAATATATGAGATTAATTTGTGAACTCGGAAATATGCAAAAATAAACGTCAATGGTCAAATAAATAACGTCTAGCGATAGTAAATACTTTCAATTCTTCAATGTATCATTGTCATCTGTTTTTAATGATCACACACTTGTGAACTAATATTCTATTCCAAGAACATAATATATTCTATTCTAGGACACAGACAAGTAAATGTCTAGGATGATCATATTACAAAATAATGATGTCGACAATGTATTAGGTATTTACGATTTTCAAAAAATACCGTCGAGGGGAGGGGGAGAGAGAGAGAGAGAGAGAGAGAGAGAGAGAGTGAGAGAGAGAGAGAGAGAGAGAGAGAGAGAGAGAGAGAGAGAGAGAGAGAGAGAGAGAGAGAGAGAGAGAGAGAGAGAGAGAGAGAGAGAGAGAGAGAGAGAGAGAGAGAGAGAGAGAGAGAGAGAGAGAGAGAGAGAGAGAGAGAGAGAGAGAGAGAGAGAGAGAGAGAGAGAGAGAGAGAGAGAGAGAGAGAGAGAGAGAGAGAGAGAGAGAGAGAGAGACCAACAAAACAAGAGAAACTCATTCTTTCATCACGGTAAGCAGAACATGGGATTGCTTTATGTGAATCCCAATCTCAATCTAATATAAACTCCGACAAGGGCGTGGTGGCGCATTCTCTGCAGTAGTGAGTTGTCCTCGCTTGACCTTGTCACGAATTCGCGTCAATACATGAACTGCATTGTAAATAACTCGTACCCTGGAAATATCGCTCATGCTGCAGCCTGGTAGCCAGTACCTTGTATCTCACGTGAGCCTATACTGTACGTTGTACAAACTGCTCCAAATCAAGTGGCATTGACAAAACATACACACGTACGTACGGTAAGTTCAACTTGTGCATATACCTAGTCCTATTTGCATACGGAGTCATTCGTCTGCGCAGCCTGTGTGCGCATATTTATTGAACCTACTCCAGTCTAGATATTCATAGAATTTGATGCTTTTATAGAGTTTGAATCTTTAAATACAACATGACAATCATTATTATGAATAAGACTCTCTGAGAAGTGGAAATTCCAGCAAATGTTCCGAAAGAATTACAACATTTTTATCGATTGATCACAGAGTGCATCATGACTTATCAAAGTGACATATTTTCGACACAAACAAATATACGTAAAGTGAAATGTTCTTTGATGAAAAACATGTTTACACATAAACAAGCAACAAGAAAATCACATGAGATGAAGTTTATATCTGGAAAATACATGGGCCCATTGTGTTTATTATTTTTAAAACATCGCATAGAAATTATAACTATAGGTGATCAATGATGACTAAAACTGAATTATCGAAAATAAAAATTGCCTTGAAATTTTGACTGTCATTTTACTTTATCGGCAAACTTAAAGACTGTGGTCAAATGTCGTGAATTTTCATAAAGTTATTAACTGTGCGGTGATTTTTTAGCACGATACCTTTTGATAACATTTTACTTGTATACGGACGGAAAACGACCCAGTAAAACCTACAGTACTCGAGAGTACGTAGCACTAAATTTCTAAACACAAACTAGATTACATGTTCAGAGATCATACACTCACTGTCTCAGTTTTCGGACAGGGTCAAGTTATTCGACGATTACTATTGGATAAAAAACTGCAAAAAAGTAACACCCATCATTGCTGCTTAGACATTTTCCTTTATCGGCTTTTTCAACAGGGTTTATAGTCAGAAGTAACTTTGTGGATGATGTAGTCCCCGAATTTATAACCCTATATCGATGACTTAGTAATCAGACGACAGTATTGGTAATCGGACACGAACTTCCACACCGATTTACGTATTTGTTGCATAAATTAAGAATTTCGCCACTCCATTTGATTTAAATATTGGGCAAAAACATTGGTATTGTGGTATTTTAATCACCGTTACACTAAAGTTGATTGTTTTTGCAAAGGAAATATCATGAACACTGTCCTACTACCGAATTCGACCCCGGGATCCGATCACAGTTCATAGCGCCGCTTGGCAGTCTATGTATTGGGAGCGCAAACGTGAGCACTGTCCGATATCTGATACACTTCTTTGCTCCAGAAACGTAACATATTTTCGTTCAAAAAACATCAAGATTTCATGGAAAATGTCATCTAGTTTGAACGGAGCACTGGGAGAAATCTATTACTGAAATATTTGTAGATTTAAATAAGAGCAAAATGATATTGAAGTGATTTTGTAACATTTCGCGTACTTTGATGTAGCGAAAACATTGACAACTACAGCAGTGTTGTTACATACGGTAACTTTGTGATCGCTGATATTAGTGCTCTCAAAACCGATACCACAAGATTGGTGTTGAATCAAAACTGCAGTATTGCCTGATCTTTCGTACGAATGATTGAGCATGACAATATGGCAGTTCTAGTCTATATCTGTCCGAAAACAGAGTCTGTCCGAAAACTACGACAGTGAGTGTATAGTTGAGTATCATTGCATGGACAGATTTTATGTTGCAGCACTTCATCGGAGTAGAATTTAATAACAAATCGAATGATGCAAGTGATATGTTTAGCCCATGCGCCTTTCTCTTAGCCCAGGTCGTTTAACTTTTATGAGCGGTACCCTTACAAAAATCTCTCACTAGATTCTAGTAAGAATTTCATAATAATCTATCAGGTATTTGTATGCAAATTAGCGAGAAAACAATGATAATTTAGTAAGAATCAATTGAATTTTCTATTAGGTATTTGTATGCAAATTAGCTAGAAAACAGGATCTAATAAGAATCTAGTGAGAATCTAGTAAATTTTCTATTTAGGTATTTGTATGCAAATTAGCAAGAAAACGGGATCTAATAAGAATCTAGTGAGAATCTAGTAAATTTTCTATTAGGTATTTGTATGCAAATTAGTGAGAAAACAGGATCTAATAAGAATCTAGAGGAAATATCATGGCTGAAATTTTTTTACAAAATGGTATACATTGTCACTCATACTTCCAACTATGGTAATAATCCCAAATTTCATACTTCAATTTCTATGCTTCACATACAGAATTGGTACATTGTCACAAAATGGTAGTAATACTTGTAGCCATCAATGTTTTTCATCTTTTTTATTCATTCTATTTTGTGTCTTGATATTAATAATAATTTTCTTCTCTTGGGGTTTGCAAAACAAAGCAAAACAAAACAAAACCACCATGCTACAATTCAGTCATGGACTAGGATCTAGGACCATCTAAAGTTAAACTCTCTGTGAAATTAGTAGCTTGGTTTTCATGGCAAGTCTCACATTAGACCCTGAAAACGAGACATTGCCTAATTCCATATGTAATTATATATGCCCAATTTACACAATAAATAATCACAACTGTTCATATTCTGCTGAAAACAACAGCTACAGTCAAAATGTTACAATCAGGCCTAAAAAAAATTATTGTTTGGTTCCGGTTACCCGACCCCACCTAGTTTTCACTGCCAACTCTAAACAATTTTTTTACATATTCAAAAAAAAAAAATCTACTGGTAGTATCATTGGTAGGGGAGATTTGGAGATTAAGGCAATTTTAGACTACTGTAAACATTGGCAAACATTTCACATCTTGAAAAGACAATATCATCTCAAATTAGAATAGGGTGAAAATATTTAAGAAAAGTTTAATACCATTATGACAGTAAAAAGGTTGTTGGTGCATCTGATTGTTGGTTGAATACATGCGTGACCTCTGGGGGTGAGGAAGTCCTGGGGTTTTCCCCCTGGCAGATATGGAGTTTTTTGCTTGAGCTACTAAGGCAATGTTTAGGTTATTCATAACCTTTGAGGTAATATTTCCAAGCTTCGAAAAGCTAACCTAAATGTACGTTTTAAATGAGTTTCCTATATCACATAAAATAGACATGTAACATTAGTATAGGGGCATTAATATATGTATGATAAAGTCACCGGTATGTTAGAGAACTTTAGGTGGTCATACCTAGTGTATAATAGCAACTGGAATCTGATGAGATGTGGTGATTTGTAGTGTCAATAACATAACGAGTAGAACAATTTAGATTAACTTCATTTATAAACTATCTATGAAAATTGCCATTACGAAACCTTCAAGTCACAAGTTCACTTTTGCCCCAAACTGCAATATAAGTGAAGCATTGATTGTGAAACAGCCAAGCATTTACACATGACATGTTCTGTAACTAGTGTGGTAGCTAGGTAATACATGTATATGTATATGTATAGTTATGTTTGAACTAATAAGTAATATTAAAGAATTCATGTAAGAAACAGGGACAAGAACAAATATTGACATGTACCACATTTCAGACAAGGCTATATGCCTTTTTTTCTTCCATCACAATTTAAAACACAATGACCCCCTCCCCCCTATCCACAATTTTCAAAACAGCATGACCCCCCCCCCCTACTGCCAATTTCAAAAACCGGCTGACCCCCCCCCCCCCTACCAATCCACTGCCCCCCCCCCCCCCCCCCAGGCCGAAGAAACTGAATGCAGGGGTGTAACAGGTATCCAATAGATTCTTGCAAGATTCTCATTAGAAATCCCTATTTTCATGATTCTAATAGAATCTTGTGAGATACCAGTGAGAAAAAATATGGTATGGAGTAAGAAAGTGTTAAAGTCTATTAGAATTTTTCTCATCGACTGTCAGCAAGATCTTCTGATAGATTCTTGTAAGAATCTACTAGATTATATTGAATTCTGATCAGATTCTCATTAGAAATCCTTACTTTCATGATTCTAATAGAATCTAGTGAGATTCTAGCAAGATCTAGTGAGACAAAATTGTATGGGACATCTTCTTTTCTATTTTTGATGATTTGTTTTTTTGTAATTTAAAAAATAAAATCAATATGTGAATGAGCAGTGTGACCGAAGCCATATTGGAAATCAGTCCACAAGACTTTAAATAAACTGCCACTTTTCAAAAGACACTATTGACGTCAAACAAGCAATGTAATGTGTGCTATAGTCATAATTCTACGCATTGTGTGCCCAAATGACAAGTGTTTGTTCGAAACAGGGTTGTAAACTTCAAATCCAAATTTTGCACCCCTTCTACATAATCAGCCAGTCCGCAATACCCTCATTTGCATACAATCTATCCTCATATCCAGAAAGCGACACTTTGAATGGCTGCTCACAGGCCTTATTTTTCGGTATTTTCAACTCGCCGTAACTTTCACTAGAGTCCCCCATTTTAGATACTGAAAACGTCTAAACCCCAACTGATATCTCTTCTTTCGTGCCAGCCAAATAAATTTTGGCATTACATTTAGGAATACCGATTATCCGATGAATTCGGGACGCATACTGGAGGCCCTGAAATTTCGACCCGGTTTTTCGCTTATAGTTTCCTCAATACGGACCGGAAAGTTTACAAATTTCACAAAAAGGTGGATTTTTGTGTTTTAAATAACCATGGCAAGTAAATTTAGTAGGATCGTTGTGTAATGGTCCGGACCGTTCAAGAATTTTCGGTAGAAAATGACTGATTTGACCTGGAAGTTCAAGTTGGTCGGGCGATTTTCCACAGCTAGTTAACGCGGGAGTTCTTGGTACTCACTAAAATCACACTTCAGACCCACTATAAAAGTTTGATGTTTTCAGATAACATGTAACTTGTGATTAATTCTATATTGTCGTGTATTTTGGAGTGACAGTGAACTAGAATGAAGACAACTCGCGTAAGCAAGGCAAGGCATGCCTCGGCCATATTAAAAGGCGTGCAGGTGAAGTTAAGAGCAGTTATACGTATAGTGAATCGACCAAACTGTGTTTATTGGCCAACAGTTTACATGTAAACACAGATAACTAGTGTTAGTTATCTGTGATGTATCGACATGAACATGTCTTGCCATTTCCAAAATGCAAATATTTGGGAAGTAAAAATAATTAAAATAATTACAACTTTAATTTGGCTTCAGACTTTGCATTATGTTTTGCGTATCTTTCCCCGTTTTACATGTAAATCCGAAAAGGTTCTCTCTGGTCGTGTCAGTGATCATACCGGGGCTGCTTTGAGTACGAGCGAAGTGAAGCATGTTGAGGTATTTTGTTCAGAATTATAAATATTGCGAAATGTCAAGTACAAGGTTTAAATACAACGGAATGATGAAAAAAAATTGGCCAAGTCTGCTGAGTCTCACAAGACACTCCGTAAATTTAAATATTAGATGATGTTATGTCTACTACAAGTTGACTGTTGTTGACAATTAAGCTTATGGACAGTGTTTTTGGTAAATTTGTTAGAAAATTGAAATTTGAATTGCCTCAAAATTATTTTAGATCCCTAGTTTATTTCATTCATTATTAAAATTTTCCAGGGTTAAAGCTGTAAGACACTGGAATTATTTATAGCCAACCTCAAAAATCATTTGTGTGTGTGTGTGTGTGTGTGTGTGTGTGTGTGTGTGTGCGTGTGCATTTCCCAGTCATTATTTATCTGAGATTTTGTGTAATTTTCATAACAGTAATTTTTTTTTATAAAATGGTGACTATGGTATAAGAGTACAATATTTTACCAACTTTCTGTGTAAAATGTGTTTTATAGTGAGACATCATATGAAACCACTAACCACTTTATTACATCGCTACCAAAATAAAAACTAAAAAGAACAGCGGAGCTATTCTGACCGATAGGTCGCTTGTTGGTAAATTTTGTTGGAAAATTGAAATTCGAATTGCCTCAAAATTATTTTAGATCCCTAGTTTATTCCATTCATCATTACAATTTTCCAGGGTTAAAGCTGTAAGACACTGGAATTAATTATAGCCAACCTCAAAAATTCTTTTTGTGCATTTCCCAGTCATTATTTTTCTGAGATTTTGTGTAATTTTCATAACAATATAAAAGTACAATATTTTACCAATTTTCTGTGTGAAATGTCTTTTATAGCGAGTCATCATATGAAACTACTAACCACTTTATTACATCGCTAAAACAAAACTGCATAGTGAAGAGCTGAACAACTGAACCACTTCTACATGTTACCAACATAAAAAATTAAAAAAACAGCAGAGCTATTCTGACCGATAGGTTGCTTGTT
This sequence comes from Glandiceps talaboti, assembly GCF_964340395.1. NCBI lineage: Eukaryota > Metazoa > Hemichordata > Enteropneusta > Spengelidae > Glandiceps > Glandiceps talaboti. The sequence continues at coordinate 9,868,050 of NC_135549.1, read as the reverse complement.
ATGATGTTTAATATTACAACATTAATATTTTAACAAACACTGAACAGTCACAGCACTTTGCTACCACGAGGTTTGGACACTGAATCTGTTGTCAACTGCCTATGCTTAACAACTAATAATAGGCAGTAGCCTCATCTTGTGCCCCATACTGTAAATAACCCTCACTTTGGCTGCTACACTTCCTACCAACCATCACCATAAAATTATACTAATTACTATGTATTATTCTTTGATTTTATACTCTAGGAATCACTATGGCGGCTGTTATGGGTGACAGATCATTTGAAATGAACTCAAGTAATTATGCAAGAATGATAATGGAGAATGATTTCCTATAAATATATGAAAACAAAGAGAGCCTGGAGAAAGCAGTGCAAAATGGCCATGGAGATTCATTACGCCATATGAGCTACTGTCACATGTATGGAATATTTGGTTTCAAAAAGAACCTACACAAAGCAAGAAACACCTTACAAAAAGCAGTTGATTCTGGTTACTGTTTATCAGTTGACTACTTAAACCTTGGTGTATTGTATGAGGATGTACCAGGTAATCCTGAGCCTAGTGATCGATTGAAGGCATTTAATTTGTACAAAACTGGAGCAGAAATGGGAGATTCGACTGCTCAATTTAATGCAGCAGAAGTATATCGCTGTGGAATACCAGGTAGGGTGGGTGAAGATCTTGCAGAGGCAGAGAAGTATTACAAGTTGTCAGCTGGTGAGGAAAGATCAGATCCAGTGATTGGTTCTAATTTGCTTCATACCTTCCAAAGAGAATTACTTAAATCAGTTGAAAGTGCATGTAAACTTATGACACCATTGCAGTCAAGATTTAGACTATGGGAAATGTATAGCACACATGAAAATCAATATGGCAAACCACAACCAGTTGAGGCAGTCAAACATCTGCAAATTGCAGCAGAAGAGGGCTATACAGATGCTGAAAGAGAATATGGAAAGCTCTTCCTTGAGGGTGGCTTTGGCTTCAAGGAAAATCATCACATGGCTAAGGTGTGGCTCCTAAAGGCAGCTAGCAAGGATGAAAAAGAATCAATCAGCCTGTTGAAAACCATATCTTTAATGGAGCAAAGCCAAGAAACTGCTTCTTCAACAAAAATGCCAAAAACATGCCAAACTGTAGATAAAATACATGGCAAGGATGTTCAGTTGGCCACGCATAAAGTAACAAGATCAAGCAGAAACTCTCAGTTTGAACCACTTGAGCATCTGCTTCAAGATAAACCGTCTATTAGAAATCCTTATAAAACAGGATCAGCAGAACATATCAAATTTGAGCAAATGATGGATTTCTCTAAACATGTTGCCCCTCTATCAGGCTCAGAAACATTTCGATTGAAGAATCCAACGTACTTCCATGAAAGTATGCTCTTGCAACATCAGCATTCCCCAACAGCAAAACGGTATCTGAAGGCTTTGAAGTGCTTCAATGAAGGCCTAGATCTGCTGACAAATAATCCAAACAGCCAAGAGAAGGTGGAAGGTATTCATGCACTTGCCAGAGCTTACTTGATTGAAAAGCATGTTTGCCGGAGTCCCATATTGACAGTCATGTTTGATAAATTTCTGAAGGTAGCAACTGATGCTGTCAGTATTAATGGCAAGGATTATGCATGTCGCTACTTTTTAGTGACAAGTCTTCTTATGTTAAAGGATGTTACAGATACCCAACAGATAATTGACAGAGAACTTTTGATCAAAGAAATGGAGGATGGAAATGAAGACTCTCCTTTCTGTCGCCAAATCTTGTATAAATTGAACTATGAACTTGGCAGTTTTTACAGCGTGACTCATCAATATGACCGTGCTGTATATTGCTCTCAGAAAGCTTATGAAAGAAGAGATGTTAAAGTAATGGACATTGATAATGATGCTTTGCGTGCCATTGCCTTCAATATGTTTCGTCTTGGTGACACGAAATCTGCTATTGAACACTTCAAGAAGTATTTGGAAACAACACCACGTTGTGAAAGAAGATATCCATCTGCACACTTCCACCTTGCAGTCATCTATACATCATTGCACTCGCTGCAACGTACATTCTACCATTACGAACAAGGACTAAGAGCTGAAGCAGACCGCCTTCCATTTCATGACCCAGAAGACATGAAAGAGAAAAAACTTATAAAGCTAGGCTATGACAACCTGTGTACCAAAGTTTGTAATAATCCGGAATGCCAAACTCCTGATGATAAGGATATTAAACAGTGCCCTTGTAAATTGGTGTACTATTGCAGCAAATCATGCCAGAAAGTTCACCGACCAATCCATAAAAAAGTTTGCACTGTGAAAAAAGCAAAGCCTTAATTACATTTAAACAGTGTATATAAAATTGACATGTCTACACAGGACAAACATTGGAACAGACTTTGATGTCCATGTTAGCAAAAAATGATGCAATTCTTCAACTCCAAAACCTTTTTGAAAATTTCACTATTAAAGCTGTGTGTGTATAAATGACTTAAAGTCAAAAAACAAAAATACGGATTGCCTTGGTATTTCGTGAGAATATATATTACTTAGGGTGTTCAGATGAAAAGTTGTTCAAATGAAAATGATCATATCAGAAATGTGCATTTTGGGTAAAAAAAAAACCCATGAAGTGAGGTCAAAAAAATTAAAACTCCAAAACTACTGGGCACATTTGTCTGAAATTCAGTGACAATGTTCTTAGGATGTGCATATCAAATATTGTTTCTGGCATGACGATTTCATCAGTGAAATGCAAATTAGGTGTAAAAATGTGTCATTTTGTCCTAAATTTGTTATTCTAAAAATACTGAGCAGATTTGGCTGAAATTTAATGAGGATGCATTACGGGATGTGTATGAAGGTGTAATCATGATATCAGGAATCCATCAGCAATATGCATATTAGGTCTACAATTTTGGTCAAAAACTTTTATATCGTAAACTCCCAGATGAATGGGGCTGAAATTTGATAGGAATGTTTCTGGAGATGTTATTCGGCAGATATTGTTCAAAACATTTTGACATTAGCAACCATGAGACTGCCCTTAGCAACAGTCAAATGGTGATGTATATTGCACAGATAACAACAGGGATGGATAGGCAAGTGAATAAACATTCAAGAAGTGCATTCAAATATACCTAGCAACAAGGCCATGAAACAGCCAAATGATGGTGTTACTGTATATTGCTATATAAAGAGAACAGATTAATAGGCAAGTGATTGAACATTCAAAAAATGTATGGAACTGTACCTAGCAACAAGACCATGCACATAGCAACAGCCAATAGATGGTGTGTATTACAAAGATAGTGACAGGGATTAATACATAAATGGATAGACATTCCAAAAATGGACATACATATGTACCTAGCTACAAGACCACACGCATAGCAACAGCCCAATGATGGTGTATATTACACAGATAAAATTAGGGACGATTAGACATGTGGATAAACATCCAAAAAGTAAATGCACATATGCCTAGAAATGAGACCTTAGTCATGCCTTCAGTGAAATGGTGATGTAAATTGCAAAAATAACAACATCGATAGACATTGTGCTACAACGCCATTGGCACTATTTTTCCCGAAAATATTTTTGTTAGGTGCAATTATTCATTATATCATACACTGTAAACAGTATTTCATCACCTGTGGGTAAATATTTTTAGCACAACTGAACTGATATGGTGCAGTAGTGCTGTAGGCATGGTACGGTGTGTGTCTGTCCATCTGTCCGTCTGTGTGTGTGTGTGTGTGTGTGTGTGATGAGTTAAACTCAAAAACTGCCAGACCGATTGCCTTGGTATTTGGTGGGAACATTAACGTTGGTGTCTAGTTGGGAAATTGTTCAAAGTAAAATGATCACATTACAGGTATGTGATCTGGGTCATAAAATGTCATTTTTGGTAAAAACAAAAAAACAAAAAACAAACAAAGCCAAAAACTACAGGACAGATTGGTCTGAAATTTGGCGGGAACGTTCTTAGGGGTTTGTAAATTAAGATTTGTTCATGACATAATGATTCCATGAGTAATATGCAAATAAGGGCTAAAAATGTGTATTTTTGGTCATAACTCTTTAATTCCAAAACTACTCTGCAGATTGGGTTGAAATTAATGGGGATGCATCTGGAGGTGTATAGATGAAGGTATATTAAGCATATAATCTCATCTTTGATATGCAAATTAGGTGCAAAAATGTGAATTTTGGTCAAAAACTTATATATCAAAAAAGTAATTGGTCAATGAGACTAAAACTTGGTGAGATGTTTCTAGAAGTGATATTCTGCAGACTTTGTTCAAAACATTTTGACACAATTGGCCCTAGCAACCATGACCACGTCCTTAGCAACAACCAAATGCCAGTATATTTTGCTAAAATAATATCATCTTGTAGGTAAGCAAATAAATATTCAAAAATGTATGCAAATATCCTAGCAACCATGACCATGCCCATAGCAACAGCCAAACAATTGTGTATTTCTCAAAGATAACGGATTCTTAGATAAGTGAATAAACATTCCAAAAATGTATGTAAATCTGCCTAGCAAGAAGACCCCGCCAATAGCAACAGCCAAATGATCGCATATGCTACAAAGATAACAGGGATTAACAGACAACTGAATAAACATCCCAAAAGTGTATGCAAATATGCCTAGCAACAAGACCACGCCCATAACAACAGCCAAATGATCGCATATATTGCATAGATAACAGGGATTCATAGACAAATGAACGAACATTCAAAAAATGTATGCAAATATGCCTAGCAACATGACTGTGGCCATAGCAACAGACAAATGATCCCATATTGCAAAGATAACAGGGCTGGATAGGCAACTGGATAATCATTCAGCAAATGAACACCTATACCTAGTAATAGTTTGATCAACAATTTTAAAAACTGTACAGTTGTGCTACAACGCCATTGGTGCTATTTTTGTAGCTGTATACACAATAGATCAAATCAAATTGAATTTGGGTCTGTACCAAAAAATCAGCTCCCTCAACAGTTTAAAATTTCAGACTAAGACAATATAGGTACCGGGATCGATACCCGGATTCTCCACCAGTCCTATGTTCTGGGGATGCTTAACGTTATGTTTCGGTGTCTAAGTATTGTAGTCGTAGTTAGATCGGCAGAACGTAAACGATTCTTCACTCTAAATATCTTTCTAGGGTACCAGGATCTAAAGAGCTTGTCTAAGTTAGGAATTAGCCACACATATGCTCTTACACTCACGCAGAGGGAGACACTGCACACCAACAGTTGCGTAGTAAATCAAAATCTAATGTGGGAATAGGAATCCGGAATAACTTTATTCACCGTTAGATTCTCATATATAGATTGAGTGACCTCATTTGTTCTAAATATAAATTTGTTACGAAAGACGATCTCTCACCTAGAATCATTGTTCTCAAAGACATGGTGAACTTTCCACCAGAATGTTTAAGATTCAGATTTAAGATCATGCCATGCGTAAATTTTCCATGTGTAAGACAAGTGTTGGTCATGCTATTGGAAAATTAGGTATTTATCTGAATTCAATAATCAACAAGTTATCTTGTTTACAAGTGCTAATATGTTGTTTAATCAAAACACTTGACAATTGTTAGCTACTAGAGATAAATACATTTAATACTGTAACAGGATTAGTAGTAGATAAATCAACATATTAGTAGATCACGCTGTCGTTAACTCCCGTTTGCAAGTAAGTAGCACAAATTTAAAGGTAAATCATACTTTAATTTTGGTAAAATATGCAAAAATTCCAAATATGATATTTCTGGATCTTAACACTAGCGATTATATAATGATTTCAACCAGTTTCATTACTGCTTATGGATAATATCGACCACTAATTAACATGCAAATTGTCCGGATTATTGTTACACGTAACAATTTTCAGTGAATATATTGTTGTTGTTTTTGATTGAAAAATGATACTCCAGTTTCACCAGTACAGTTTTAACATGGTGACAGATTCAAAATCCAGCTTTCACTCAAGATTCAAACTTGCCACTAGACTACCTACAGATAGTATTGACCACCAATTAACATGTTTTTAAAATAAATAATAAACTGATTTTTAGTGAATATATCTTTGATTATTTGATGAAAAAAATGTAATCACAGTTGCAGCTTGTTCAGGGTTAAGGGGTATAACTCAGATTTTTGCATTTCAACAATTACTACTAAAGGCTTTGCCTTTACGGAAGACATTTAGTTTACATCTAGTTTTGAATATAAGGGGTAAAAAAATTTCTGTGGTTCCGATTACATTCAATATTAAAATAGGTGGGGTAGGTAGATTTTTTATTTCATTTTATTATTATTTTTTTCATGTGTGAGTGTCAAGTTCAGGTTTTCCAAATGGTCTCTGTGTTGTTTATTTCTTCCTATCAGATGTACAGCCATTGCAGATTGGAAGAATAGTTTTATATTGTATTTTTAAGTTGATGTCAGTTTCCGCACCCACTATTTTTTGCGAGACTTCATGATTTTCGCGATTTTATTATCATTTTTTCTCTAATACCCTACGTAAAAAAAGTTTTTTTACGTAGGGTATTAGTGAATGATAACAATAAAATCGCGAAAATCATGAATCAAGAATGCCAAACTGTGAACTGTAGTATAGTATTGAGTTCCATACAAGGAAGATACGCCATTGCACCATAGACCCAACGTAGGGCCTATGATTGTACAAAAGCCAAGACCATATATAAACAAAGTACCATCTAAAAATCTGCCTTGTCATCTCTTTGCTTTTCACAAATAGGCCTTTACTTTTCACAAATAGGCCTTTAGTACTGCCATTCCTGGTCACGAAAATGAACCTTGAAATCTCAAATTTCTACTATTTAGCACCTGTAACGTCATCTTGGAAGATCTGAATGATACTTCGGGAATAAATTATTTCCAAACTTGTCTTTAAGAGTACAACAAAATTATGTCTTATGTGTTATGTTCACTGATATGATATATAGGATCAGTGCACTTCGTTATCATCGATATGTGTACCACATTTCAGATATATGCCTAATTGTCAAAAAAATAGTAATTATGCAAATTACTCATTATGGTTAAAATGTACATTAAAAAGCCTTATATAACGCATTCGCTCTGTTATGTTGCCATTAATGTATGTAAGAAATTATAATGAAATTTGATGCATGCACTATTAAGATATTGCCTAACTACTGAAATCGTTATATATGCAAATACCCCATTAATATTGGTATAGAACGATTACCAAATCCTAATGAGTTGTGGCCATTATCCTAAAGAGTGTGTACCGAATTTGGATTGAGCCAGTCGTTTTTGTGAGAAAATGATAACACAGAGACAGACAGAAAGAACACACACACACACACGCACACACACACACACACACACACACACCCCACAAAAATATAAGGTGAAAATGAATTTAGTTGCGGACAATCAGGTTACATACTTATAGAAATCTACTCTTTTGTGAATAATTTGTTGACAGATTACATTAGATAAGAATTGAATAAATAGGTTCTGACAAGGGGAAATGTAGCTGCTATTTATCGTGTCTGAAAAATGTTATGGGTGATAGACCTAGAGAAATATGTTAACTTGACATGACAAATAACGTTATCATGATGTATAATGCTCCAATTAAATTTATTCATGTGTAACACAATTTTATTGTCATGAGTTTTCCTTCGTAGTCGACTAAATTCTTGAAATAAAACAGACTTGGCAAATAAATTAATAGTTTGAAAATTTTAACATTGGGGAACATTGATTATTCCACCTAATAACATCTAGGCAATACGTATACGTCGGGGAAAGCTAAACTTTGCCACATGAGGGCGTCAATCTCAACGTAGTACTTTTTACTGTCATTTATTTCTAGGGTGATATACCATTATGCTCTACGTATTTGAAAGAACCGTCTGACTCCCTTTAGCATACAGCTAATTCAGTTGTTATCACTAGGTAATAAAATGTGTCCTATATTATGTTAATTTAATTTATAATCCCCTCCCACTTTATCAAATCGACCAAATTTACAAAACTAATTCACAAAGCATAATAATGTAGTGTTTTGTCATCTTATGACGTTGAATTCTAACACAACTGAAATGTTAGAAAATACTGTAAAGGAAATATATTTTACTAGTAAACTGCACAGAAGTGATCATTAGACTATTGCATGATATATAGGTAGTATATAAGGCTATTACACTCACACAGATACGTTTTCCTTTTACATGCAACAGACTGACGTAAAAGACACGTCAATGTCTTGACGACATATTTCGATCTCACGCTATAGATGATTGGTTAACAGCAAGTACGCGTGAAGAACACTGTCACTGCACTGTAGATATCGCTGTTCCTTAGATTCGTAATTTGAAATGATGGTACATTGTGTTGACGAAATAAATTAGGTATTGCAAGGACTTACGTCTTTATGCTGGGGTCAGAATTTAAGGCGGGGTGGGCTGGGGAATGGTCAGAATTTAAGGCGGGGGGGGGGGGGAATGGGGGAGGACATAAAAATTCTGATGGTCTGAAGGGGGGGGGGGGGGGCAAATATTTCGCTTATGATTTAAACAATTAAACCTCAGGAGCGGTCGTTTACAGAGGAGATTAAAACATATTTTGCGGTTTCGCCGCAATAACTTCTACAACCTATATTCAGTGATGAGTTGGGTGGCAGCCATGTGATTGTGAATGTATTTATGTATTCCTTTGTCTGTCTGTCTGTCTGTCTGTCTGTCTGTCTGTCTGTCTGTCTGTCTGTCTGTCTCTGTCTGTCTATCTGTATATATATCTATCTAGTCTCTCTCTCTCTCTCTCTAGATATACACTGTATATATATATATATATATATATATATATATATATATATATATATATATATATTCTGATGGTCTGAAGGGGGGGGGGGGCAAATATTTCGCCCAACTCACAAAACTCACAGTGTCTGATGATCGCAATATGCGTGAAACTCCGAGTTACACCCAAGAAAGAGTTCCAGTACTACCAAAACTATTACGCTCTGCCACTGCGGTATAGAGCACTGTCTTAGCAGATTGATACTCACCGAGTTATATATATATATATATATATATATATATATATATATATATATATATATATATATATATATATATATATATATATATATATATATATATATATATATATATATATATATATATATATATATATATAGTTTTGGTAGTACTGGAACTCTTTCTTGGGTGTAACTCGGAGTTTCACGCATATTGCGATCATCAGACACTCGAGAGTGTCTGATGTCCCAAAACAGGTAATTACTGTACAGGGTGTCTGACCCGGGGTGTCTGAACATGTCATATTTTGTAAAATGACATTATTCGGTGCTATCATGAAATGATGGACACACTTAATTCTTTCTGTCTACGTCCTGGGCTATTACTCTCACAACACCTATTGCCATCCCAATTCCCCATGGCCATACAGCGGTGGTTCAATCTGCAAACTGATTACACAGAGCCACTCATGAAAAACTAGAGGATGCATGTCAGGGTTATAAATAAACGAAGAAAGTTGTAAGATTAGGGACCCTCATAAGAAAATTTTTAAAGGCGAAAGTCAATAAAGAGAAAGTAACAAATGAAATAACTCTTAAACAGCTACGGAAACATTTACATGTATCGAGTTGGCAGAACCTCGAGCTTACTTTTATTCGAATTTCATCATTCATCTAACATTCACAATTTAACAGTATATAATATTTCTGAAAGTCAGTAACAATAGTAGCTCAATGAAACTACCATTAGAAAACGTTTTGATAGGACTTAGACGTACACGGAAATTATTCAAGGCCAATGTTCCTCGTGTTGTGCAACTATAATTGTGACCTACATTTTGCTCTTACGTCAACCATCGAGTATAATAGATACTTTAACATATCCAGCCTTAGTTTCTATATGGATAACATGACGATTAATCACGGGGTAAGTTAAGGTCGGAAACAAATAATAATTTAGAGTACCTAACCTACATACTCTGCAATCAAACACCATTAAAAGGCCAAATCTAGTGGCGAGTAAATAACTAATTGAAAAGCCTTCTGAGGACAGCAGATGGAGGAAAAAATCTATCCATCTTGCTTACGTTGTAATATAGGAAATTCGCAATCATACTGTGTTTTATTGCAATTATGTATGTGTAGGTATACTTATGATGAGAGATTGGACATATCATTAGATAGTACATTAATAAGGCTAGCTTTGTGATAATGATTGATACAGGCTATGCTTGCCAAACTCATAGTAAGGGAGTCAAATGAACACTCTGAAGAGATTTATACAGAACGTCTCAGTTTAATGAAAATTCGTTACACAAAGAACCATAATTTAAGAGCAGTACGTATGTATTGTAATTGCATTTCAGCAGTATTACATCAGTGATATTAGCATGGTTATTTTAGTTTGTCAAAGTTCATTTACTTTATTAAGGGTCAGGTGATTTATCATCGGAGTAAGGCATGAGTATTGAATGAATTTAAACAAGACCCGTATTCCACTAAATACACACATTGAACAATAAATTGTAGAAGGTGACAATTTTTAATGAATACGTTTGTGTCAGTCACCACATGATGCAGTATACGAAATTTAATAATGCTAAATCTGACCTACTAAAACGAGTGACCAATATTTAAGTTAACAATGTTAATTTAAAGTCGATCTAATTACGAAGTGAAATGAAACTCAAAATAAAGCAATGTTGCAGAGTTGAGTGATGAACTAGTGGGTGATTGTATGATCAATGAGGTTGTCAGGCTTTTAAAATTAAAGTACCCGGCAATGTTGTATCATTCATCGAATTGAACATGAGAATGGTTGGATATTTGTAAAAAATATCAAATAACATGTAACAGTACTCTATTATTTGCCAACTATAGTTATGGATCTCTTAACCATCGTGAATATACATTCTAGCATTATGTACATTGTCAGGTGAGGGATTTTTTTCTATAAACAAACACTTGATCGTTACATTTGATATTTTCTCCGTCTTGTTGACATTGGTATCACTCAGTACGGCGTTTTCTGCTTTACCTAATACGCCATTCCCATTAAGGAACTACATGTAGTAGATTGGAGGAAAGAGAGTTCACTCACAATATGTGTGTACTTTTAATTCGTATATATATTTACATAGGTTGCAAATAGGCAAATCTATCGAGTGTCATTTTGAATGGCTTGCATTGTAACTTGATAAATAGTCAATAGATGAGTAAATGAAGCCCATGCAACAATGTAATTTTTATGCATTTCTAATCATTTAATACATTTATAGATGTAAGACTTGCAACCATAAAGTATGTTGTTGGCAGAATTCACCAGTGGCCATGTTACATAAGTTTACAAATATTACCTTCTTCACAATCAATGCTTCATTTCGGGTCCACTGTTGCGCTATTGCACGATTTCAACACAACTAGGAAACTTTAGTTAGCTTAATCTCTCTATATTGAACACTAGATAGAACGATGGAGATTTATTCATCAACCTTATTTCCAAAACTATCCCTGAGAATTATTTTGAAACCTAGGCCTCTCAGAGGAAACTGTCATTATTTGCCCCCAAGTGCAACGTTAGTGAAGCGTTGATTGTGAAATAGCCGTTACGGCAGGACTTTGTGTAACATTTCACGTAAACATGAAGAAAATGTGGCATTGCTGTGTGAATACTGCATAACAGACAAGGCCGAAAGTGGAAGGTTTCATCACTAATTCAAAGTAAAATAATTCAACTATTCAAACAAGTCAAAATGTAAGAACTATGTGTCGACAGAGCTCGAGGAAGATCTCAAAATTTAGAGCTCATAATATTGATTGTGTTACCTTACAAGTATAGCGTGTCTAAGTGGAGTCCGGATGTTGTTACTGCACATCGCTTCAAAGTAGGTTGGTTTATAGCACTCGAATACATTATCTATTTATTCTTATTTAGACAACAGTGAGTTGTAAAGCTTGAAATATATATTTTTGGGGGAGTAGATAGAGTCCGTACAGGACCTGACACTATACCAGAAAAAATACACCAGAGAATTGCATCAGCAGTTCAGAACCTTTTAGACACCATTTTTGCATTGATGGTAGTCATTAAGTCCTAACCATTTATTTGATTTAGTTGTTTAATTACACATTTATCGTTATTATTACTCTAACCATGATATTGTAGGAATTGTGTATATTTAAAACGGAATATTCGGGAACATGCACGACAAACCCGACGTAAGAAAGACATTTAAGAATTTTTATTTCAGCACTGCCATAACAATTTCAATAATTCAATAGCAGAACAACATTTAACTTCGTTTGAAACAACTTGACGAGAGGTAAATCTACTGTGCGTGGGTTTATTTCCTATGGCGACCATAATTATTTGAGATAATCACATCGTACTTGTAATACATTTCACATGGTGAAAATATGGAGAAATAGAGATACATATCAAATTATGCATTCTGGCAATTACACTGATAACACATCTAATTGATATATTCTGGAAAATCAAGGAAGGTGCATATCCAAAAATAGAGTGTGTAGATAACATAATCATCAGAGTAAATTTAATGTTTCAATCCCATACGGTTGGGACTTTACAACAATGATTGGCGACATCTGTAATGTACACGTGTGCTTAATATTAGGAACGTAAAGGTATCGGATTTCTGTATATTGGCATGCAATGCTAGGTACGATATCGATTGACTAACAGTCTCTACTACATAGATTGACTAGTACCGTGTTCTTGTAATGTGGTTTAATAAAAGCACTCTTCGGCACTTCTACGACTGATATATGTTTAAATAATTCTCATGACCAGCGAGTGTGAGACAACATGCCCGAAAGCCCCTTACACGACATACAGCTGAAGTATTTAAAGTATGCTGTATTTCATCTGACAGCAAACTAGAATGACTTTCCTTGCCATAGAGTCGTACGTCTGATAACTAACGAGTTATTTGTTTGAGTCCTAAATTGTACACATGAGATACTTTCGTGTCTACACAAACTACTTAACAGTGGACTTATTCAAACAGTTCGTAAAGAAGCCGATAGTACTATTTACGATGTTTAGGTTCTTGCCTCAAAACATTGTATTGTAATGAAAAGAAGGTAATACTTCATTTGAGTGGTGAGCATTTTCATTTAGTCATATGTCTTGTCGTGTTGGCTAGATAGTTTATAGCTAATTATGTCTTTGCTAGTAGTAGCACTAGAAGTAGAAGTTATTGTTGTACATTTATTTGTGCTCTGTCTTTTAATGCTGGATTTCTGACATCTTTATTGCCAACAGAGACTGAATAGAAATATTTCTAAAGTTATAATTTTGAGTACTCCAAATAAAAAAGTACGGAGAAGTGTTCAAAGGTACACTAGTCAGAAGTTGTTCAAAGTTGTTCAAATAAATCTCCAAATGTAATAACATTAATCATAGACCACCTATATGCCGGTGTGTTGTTTTAAAAAAGATGATTAATTCATGGAAAGTTTAAGTTCAGCTCTGGCCTATGGCAAAAAAAGGTATGTGGATATGGACAAAATTCTATATTATTACACATGTCGCCCAAGGCGTTCGATTAATAGGCTCTCCTTGGATTATTAAGGTATCCAATCTTGCTTCCCGGCATTAACCTTTGTTCATCTTTGAAAATGTTCTCACTTTTATGAGTGAAATGTCACCCCCGGCAGTTTAACCTGTGTGAAAACTGTTAACCCCAAGATTCCCACCTGAATGAAAATATTTGTCCTGGGAAAACATGAGTGGATACACCCACAATTTAACCACAGTTTCCACGTGAACGACAGAGCTTGTCTTTGAAAATTCACTTATCAATTTCTTACTATTATCCTTAAACGAATTTATAGCTTCCTCAGCATTGTAGTTGCATCGAACTCGACCCTTGGTATTTTAAGCAATACGTCCTTCATCTAATATTTGACGTGTCTAAGTTGAAGCTGATAAAACATTTGACACACAAGACATCGTATAATAGAAATGGAACCGTTTTTACGAGGAGAATGATGTGCACTGAACAGGAAACCCTGCCTAAGGTAACAAGCTGAGTTATCATCAGTGTTGAAGACCCATAAATCTAGCTATAGTAATTACCGTGTAATTTCACTTGAAGTATAAGTTGCCTATAGCAATAGGAAAGGAATCAACCTTTGAACGAGTGTTTTGACATCCATCACCATTTCAACTCTATGTATGAGATTACATCTTCTAATTACTATTCATTACTTCCTGTCAAAGACTGACCTTCTTCATGCTCGTAGTAAGATACAAACGCTTGGTGTAGAGACTTCAAACGTCAAACGGGTCTTGAGTAAGACAGTTTGATAAAGCAATTAACACGTCAACTGGTTATGACATTCTAGCTTAATGACAACCTTGTGTCAACCATCCGTAAATATATCTGCCACCATCGATTTACTTAAAATTCAATAAAACCCATTAGTACTGTGAAGTTAGTCAAACGTAAGATGCCAATTTTTCATCTTTCAATACAAACCCTGGCAAATTATCATAACGACTAATAAATGAAAGTTTTCAGTGGATAAAACTTTAAAATGAACAAAGTTTAAATTTTCGTTGTCTGCATCTTTAGTCAACAATCAAGAGAAATAACACTTGAGTTTGCACTTTCTTTGTTTGTTATAATGAAATATGTGAATCACAATGAAATGACAAATACAAAATGTATTTTGTTGTAATACATTACACACCTGTAGGTATTCGTATAAAATGCATGATGCAGCCACACTGATGATTTAATCTATGTCGACTCTTAAGAAAAAATGCAATAGTATAGGCTTACAGTTTGCATATCATGTAAACAATGGGTGCAGGGAAGATCTGGAATTGTACGTATCCCGTTCTTGCATACAATAGGGATTTTTATTTTCATAGTTGCTCTATTCAATGAGACGTTTCATCAGACCTTCAGACTTCCTGCTGTATGGAATCATTCTTGCCTTATCGTTCGTAAGCTTTTGGACTATTCGTTTTTTCCAATATATAGAATAGCAAACATAGTCCCTCTGATAAATGCATCCTATATAATTATCATAAATGATTCCTTATATAACAATAGATGCCAAACACTTCGTAATTATAAATCCATCATGCATAATTGGAATACAATATAAATACTTGGTCCAATTACGGTTTTGAGATGCTAGATGTATTAAACTCAGTGCTTAGGTTGAGTATAAAGGCGTCTTAATCTCACTGACGTCAATATTAGGGACCGGCTACATTACATCCTGTACACAAACGAGACACCTCGTAAATTGATCTTCAGGAACACATATCCCACATGTACATGTAAACCGCTTGCCCCGCTGTCACAGATTAACATCCAGCACATATATTATTAGCACTACCAGTACCCAGTTACATGAAGTTTAGAGTTATTATTATTTGTCCAGTGAGCGTCTAGTAGTATTTAGGCAATTTTAATAGCCTATGAGTGAGAAAATTTATCTATCATTGCAAATATGAAAGAATATCTATACATCCTTGTCTGTCATAACAATCAAGCCAATGCACTTAAATCATATGGCTATAAAATGAATCATAATCTACACATTTGATATATATTATAAAAAATGGTTATTAGATGAGTTGTACAATTCCTTTTAATTTATGTTTAAATTAAGAAATTAAAATGGAAAATAAACCTAAATATTGACAAAATGTCAAAATTTGTCACATCGTAATTGAAAAGTTATGTCTCAAAGCACATTACAAGAAAACCTACTCACTTGAGTCTCACAATACGAGGTTAAGTCAAAGAAAGAAGAGACTAACAATTCATATATTCTAGTCTAGTATACAAACTAAACTACTTGAAAAGACTTTTATTGCACCACCGTGTTATTGCTCGTTGACAACACGGTATGAATGCTCATCAAACCGTAGAGTTGAGAGCTGTGAGTCTATTTCAATGTAGTTGTAAACGGCTTACAGCTTTACTACACAAGCAATTGAATATTATTAGAGAAAGGAGACTTAAGTGAGTAGGGTTTCTTGTAATGTGCTTTAGACATAACTTTTCAATTACGATGTGACAAATTTTGACATTTTGTCAATATTTAGGTTTAATTTCCATTTTAATTTCTTTTTTTATTTACTTTTCTGACTTACATGCGTTATGTTATGGGTTTAATAAAATCTGAATTGTGATACAGAATAAATTTGGTTATTTACTTATCTTTATTGGACAAGTGACAGGTTCGAATACTTCAACTTAGCATCTGTTATGTGTACTTGTGAACTTCATCTAATATGAAAAGTGCACAGTGACAAATCTACACCCTACAATATGCATGTTCACTTTTATTGAAAGTGATATGCTGCTTTAATACTGTACACATATGTACGTCCTGTTGAGATGAATTCTGCTATTACGGATTAGCATACTAATGACACTCCTTCACATATCTATAAATCAAAGGCCGACTGCATTACTTTTGAGGTGTAAGTTATGATGCAGATTCTCAATAAAGCACGTCCAGTTATTTTACGATCGAGCAAGTACGCGGATTATTGTAAGTCCCCTTACTGCTATGAAGGCGGTAGAGGGTCGCAATTCATCACGTCGACAGGGTAGCTACAAAGGTCAGTTACAATCCTACCTTTATGTACGGCATACCTCTAATGACTCGGAAGGATTTTTTGCCCAATCTTAATGTTTCGACCATATGGTGGGTGGCATTGCTTTATACGATTGATTCTCGACCAATCATTCAGATCATAAAGTGTTTCCTTGGCTGTAGGATCTACTCGCGTGGATTACGGCAAGTGACTTCGCTAAATCGTTTATACATACGAATTTCAATACAGTCGAATTGCAGCATATGAAATTTACTCTTCTCGTCCGAAGACAACATGGAAAGCTTACAACCGACTCTTTCGACCGAGTTTAGTGTTGCAGGAAATATTATGGACATACTTGTTGAAAACAGCACGTTCAATCTTACCAATCTATATCATCAAAGTGTGACTCTAAGAGATAACATGTTAGTGGTAACAATAACGGTCGTGCTTTCCATTATATCATTAGTGACAGTGGGAGCAAATCTGCTGATTTTAATCGCATTTTTCACTGCATCAAAGCTCCATAAACCAACCAATTATTTCTATGTAAGTATGGCCGTGTCGGATTTTGCAGCAGGATTACTCGTTTTACCATTGGGTGTATATGACTGGTTCCAAAACGAATATTGGCGATTGGGTAAATCAGCCTGTGTGTTTTGGGTCGTTATGGATTATTTTCTATACACTGCTTCTGCCTATCTCATGTGTGCCATTTGTTTGGATCGCTACCTAGCAATTTTCCACGGTTTTTGGTATCGACGTAAACGTTCTGGGAAACTTGTTTTTAAGTTCATAATTGTAGCTTGGGTAATTGGATTTCTTGGAGAAGTTCCTGCAATTACATTATGGGAAACCGTTAGTGGAAATGGCACTATAGACTACGATGTGTACTGTGACGTAGAGTTTGCAGAACACTCAGTGTACACATCAATCAAGATGTTCTTTTCACCGATCCTTCCTTGTGCATTCATCTTTGTCTTGTATCTTCGAATCTACATAACCATAAGACGACGATCAGCTGGAAGGAAGGCCAGCCTCGATAAACTTCTAATGATTTCTGACAGCAAAACAGTTGTTTCATCTCAAAGTATCGTTGTCTATGAAAAGCGTCACAGATCTCGAAAAGAGTGGATCAACTTGGCGAGAAAACGTTCTTCTGCCTTTAATAGCGTCATGGAAGGTGAAAGTGTAATACACAATATCCAAACTGAACACATGGATGAAAGCTTTTGTAATACAAGACGGACTCCAAAGAATGCAATGAAACCCTTTACAACTGATAATGAGATCGAATTACATGAAGTGGGCAGTATAAATCATTCTAAGTCACCAGGAAAAGTTGTAGGAATCAACAAAATAGAACCAGAGTCAGACACTTCCTTGTGTAGGATTAAACCGTGTGCAGGTAGCCGCACCAACACACGTCGTCAAATGAATGAATACAGAGAAAAATTTGCAACAACTACTTTCAACAAAATCAATATGGACGAGTCAGTTGTTTATGACTGTACAAGTAACAGTTTAAACAGACAAGACATCATGGGTTCAAGAGACAGTTCAATCTCACAGAGAAGATATCGATCTAAGTATGTCGTACGACAATCCTCGAATGACCGCAGAGCGGCTGTTCTTCTTACTATATTAGTTGGCTTTTTTCTGTTCTCCTACTTGCCCTGGGTAATTATAAGTATCTATGAAGCCGTTCGCCCAGATCATACCCTACCCTTTACCATATACACACTCGCAGTATGGCTTCAGTACGTTAATTCATTGATCAACCCTTTTCTATATGTTTACCAAGATCTCGATTTTAGACACGCGGTTTTATCGCTTCGACGAAATCATTGTACATGCATGTAGATAAATAATTGGCGTATAATTTGATTGAAATGATTAAAAAAAATGGATCATATACTTGGATTGTTTTTATAGGATCAAAATAGGCAAGTCAATTAAACAGAAGTTGGATTTTACGACGCCGATTATATTATATATATACATATATATATGCTAGTCAGAACTTTTGGAAACCCGTTGAGTTGTGTGCATATGTATGCGCGCGCGTGCGTGTGCGCGCGCCTTGTGTTTCCAAAATTAAATGTATAAACTTACACATATAAAAAGTACTTACAATTACAGTAATTACCTTCGAGGTCTATGAAATACAAATGTAGTCGTGCAATTGACGGGAAATTTAATTCATACATGACATTTTAAGTGATGTTTATGTTAAGCACATAGGACCTACTGGCACTCTTATAATTGAAATCGTTAATCAAATGACTGCCTCATAACTACTTATGTCATTCATTACGTTTGGTGACCAAACGCCGACAGATTCCTTCTAGCTTTACGAGGATCATATTAATTTAAAGTAATGGTTAATGAATTAATTTGTCATGTTCCTCGTCATGTCATTCTTTTCGCATTTTTTTTGCCATAAGAATAAGCTTCAAAGGAATGTTAAAGTAGCACAGTGTCTGGGACCATATGTTTTTAACTAAAGGTCACGTTTTCAACAAGTCATGGTACAAAATTCGTAGTATACATGATAAGCATGGCATTTTATTTCAGACAAATGTGACTCAACACAACATAATCAAGGTAATTACATATGCACAAAGAGGCTAGTAAACGAGATATTTGTTCAATTTCTTTTCGGCATCTATTTTCATTTTTATATCATGTCTGCATACCTGTTGAAAGCTTCTATACTTAAAGTAATTTCTTGATATTCGAAAGTGTGACGTTATCACGGACGAATGATTCTCCTAATATGAGTTGCCGAATCCCTCCGAGTCGATATACGAGGGATACTGCTGAGATGAAACACGAGTCTGAGCTGAAGTCACACGAATGGATATCAGAGATAATTATTCATTATATAATATAGTGAACTCAATCATTTTGATAATTTTGATAGTAAGTTTGCCATCGCGCATTAATTTCATGAAGTGAAGAGGCTCCAGGTGACTTCTGTTCATTCACAGTATTCATACCCCTCTATTAAAATACCACCAACGTAGGATGTCTAATATATGTAACTGACAGATATATGTTTCTTTGAAATTAGTCATTACTCAAAAAGGAAACAAACCGTCAGCTAGGAGACTTTATTCATACCTCCAATGGTCAACTTTCTCGACGTCGTTTGACACGTTCGTTTAAAAATGTGTGACTGTCTTTAAAAAAACCGGCACTGGTCTGTCACAGAACGATAAATCGACACTTCGCTGTACAATGGGCCAATTGTGATCGTTTTTCTGTGTTCATTCTGAAGAAGTACATATCATGATATGTTATTCTACCCACCAAAACATGTTTAATCATAAGAAGTGATTTTAAGATATGTGGCATAGCATGTAAGGTCTTTACTGTTTACTTCATCTATTTACAATGGTTATTGTTTTCAGTCTTTTTCCCTTCATTTTAAACTGAAACTAGATGTATTCTTGGTCTTGTGTTGTGTAATATCAAAGTAATTACATGAAATGTAACATCATTGTCATTGTTTGTCTACTATAAAATAATTGTCAATATACGACAATGCGACGAACATATAGCAATGAGTATAATGTCAAAGAAGGCGTAAAAGTGGACACCTAGCCATGCACAGTTGGACAGTCTAGATGTCGTGTAATGACTCAATACAGATTAGAAAACTGTTAATATTATACTAAAGGGTTTACTTTTTTATTGTTACAGCATACATGTATGCAAATCACCAGAACTTAGGGTCATTATTTCACGTACAGTTACAGGTATACTCATGCCAAAGAAAAGGTGCAAATATACTACAGGCAAGTCTGGTTTTGATATGTAACATTATCATTCTCGAAAGATGATAATAAACATGGGCTACACTTTTTTCTTCAGTACTCCAACCTGTAATGGTGTTTCAATCACATGTCCCCTTAATGGGCTAAAACCAAGATTTCATTTCAGTGTTCCATTTTAGTCAGTCGATACTATCTGTTCACATTTTTATATTTACATTTAACTGACATGATATAACAGCTTAGTTAATTTCAGGTTAGTTTTTGAATTGTAAACATCAAAATCGATCATTTCCCAACAGCTGATTAGTTATATCTCGCATTTATTGTCACAAATGTATCTTATTACATTTTGATGAGAAATGTTATGTTTGATATATAAGTGACTGAGAAATACGACATGCATACAAAATAACTTGGTTCAGATTTGAAATTGGAATATATCATCCCACACAGATACAAACTGTCTTGTAGTCTTAGTAGTATACTGTATTGGAGAAGAGGTAACACTTGAATATCAAAATGTATATAACCAAACTGTACTTTTCCGAATTCCACAAACGTTGTTTTAAATTTAAATCAATTCTGTAATGAATGAATGAAAACTAAATGTGTGATTTGTCGTGGATAAGCTATGTGACAGTCTAAACAACTTGGGGTTTTAAACGCACAACATGCACTACCTAGAGGTGGAGAGGCCATCTGTATGTTTATTATAGCCCTTTTCCCAGAAGCACATGGACATATTTAGTACATACATGCATACATACATACATACATACATACATACACACACACACACACACACACACACACATACATACATACATACGTAGGTACGTACATAAATACGTATGTACTTGCGTGCGTGCATGCATGCAAGCACACACACACACACACACACACACACACACACACACACATACACATATGTATGGACGAATATTCCACAATCCATCACAGCATGTCAGTACTCGTATGTATATTTCAATATCTGTAGCAAATGGCAGTACACATATGAATGTTCCACAATCCCACATACATACCATAAAAGTAGACAGAAAGATTCATGACGGAAACGCCTGATGCACGAGTGCAAGTGTAGCATACTTGGGGTATTTGCGCAAGTGCTTGCAGTGTTCTCTACAGCAGTACACTCGTGAAAGTGCATCAGAAAACACTGCAAGCACAAGTACAAATACCCTTGAGTACCCACATGGCATTCATGCGGCATGTGGTTCTGTTATTATTACATATGTTATCTAAAACAACAAATTTCCGTAAAAATGACACTATGTGATCACACGCTGTTGTGTAGAATGAACGATTACACCCTCATTTGCATGCATGTATGCAACAATGTTTTTGGTATTGAACTGCAGTGCAAAAAAAAACACTGATTAGTATGCGCACACACCGGTGAAAGTAATCTCTGGTAAATATGTAATAATTGTGTAAACTCACATCTCACATTACAAAGTTATGTGTTTAGCTTGTGGTTTACAGAAACACCAACAACGATGGATTTTTCAGTTTAGCCATAACAGCTTACAGATGAATGTCCCATAGTGTCATCTTACTAAGTACATCTCCTTATTAAATTAAACAACATGATGATTTAGCAGTAAAAGCCGTGGGGTAGTATTTATTACTGTACTGATTGAAAAAGTAACACTTCTGAGACTGCCTGTATATAAAC
The DNA here is from genome assembly GCF_964340395.1 of Glandiceps talaboti. NCBI lineage: Eukaryota > Metazoa > Hemichordata > Enteropneusta > Spengelidae > Glandiceps > Glandiceps talaboti. The sequence continues at coordinate 9,845,927 of NC_135549.1, read as the reverse complement.
ATTTGCATTCCACAAATACATGGAAATATAACTTGATAGGTACGTACCGACTTCCATTATTGAGTGTGTACATGTACAAATGCTGTGTAAGGTGCTATCTTGATAACATTTAAATGTTGCTCTGCTAATAGATTTCCTGACTATGGGAAGGCTTTATTCTCATAAGAAATCAATTTTTTTTAGTTGATGTTGGTTACATACAGTTATGTCAGTAGACATCACTACATTCCTTCAACAACTGTCTTTCATGTGATCTTCAATTTTTTCAAAGTAGATTTTTAGTCAATTTTGACATATTTTCATTTTGTTGTCAAATACACAGATGTTTCTCCATGGTGTATCTTTTAATGAATAAGAATATAGAACTGTCGAGTAAAAAGCTACACTATAGCATAGATAACATCAAGCAATGCAAACTTCTTTCATTAAAATAACTCCAGTATGCAAATGTTGTTGTTTTTTAAAAAAGAGCATACAATTCAAATTCCTACGAGTTTCACTCTACAGGAGCACATACAAGGCTGGCAAAGATAGTGTATTGTTTGCTCTGTAGATGTAGACAAACTTTATGTCTACATAAACAAAGAACCATAGTGCTTAAATGACTGGTGATGATTACTTACCAAGTTACTTATAATCATGTCTACAGAGCAAAGGTCATGCTATCCTTACCAGTCCTGTATGAATACTGTGTTAGCTGACTTAAAATAAACTGGACATGTGCAAACAATAGTCTTCTTGAATAATGATGGAAATTTTGAAATCTTGAAATTCAAATTAATATTTTTGACATAGCTTCTGCATGTGTATTGAAATTGATTGGTAACAACTGAAATTGTAGCATCAGATTGTTGTTGATAAATAAACCAGTTACACAAACATACTAAATAGTTGGGTTATGATATGTTTTATGACAGCCAAACCTGAGCCACAAACACGAACATGGCTGTGTATTTACAAGGATTTGAAATAATGGTTTGCCTTTATTGAGGTATAACTGTACCTATTTATCTAACTTTCACATATTGCAGCGAAGAACTGTGAAGAGTAATGTTGGGTCACTGATAGTAAAGACAACGATATGAATTCTAACAGGAGCAAAGCCTAAAGTCTCCATTTGGACCCTCAACAATTGTACATTACTTAAAAGATATCAAGACTTTGGGTATGAGCTTTGCATGCATACTGTAACATCTAGGGTTGTAAAAATATAACTTGTAAGAAATAAAGATGTCTACATATAGTTTGGAAGATAATTCAATATTTTTGAAGGTAGCTATTTTTTTTCCAGAGAATGTCTAAATGGTAACTGTGGAAGAAATAGTTAAACACTGTAATGAAGTCAAGCTTAGATTGTATGTTGTATTTGATATCAATATTGAGAATATGTGCTTGAATTAGGCTGAGTAAAGTATACAGAAGTTCAGCGTTTTAAATTTAGGAATATTGAATAAACTTATCATTATGTAGATGTGTATGTTGGGATAATATGACATGTAAATTGAGAAACCAAATGTTATCATAGACATCTAAAAATGGAAAACGAACCCATCTGAGAACTACAACAATATCGAAATTCATCATGAAGTACCAATTCTGTATACTTTTTGAAGACACTATGAAATTGCCGACACAAGATCTTAAGACTGCTTAACTCCTTTTGACTATTATATCAAGATCTTTCTCCCCATCAGTTAACTTTGAATTTCACAATGAACCAATTACCTTCAGTATTCTCCCCATCCTGGTCAGTGCTGGTCGGTTCTAACTAGCATTCAATGCTGACTTTACAGGCACTTTCACTCAAGTAAACAAAAAATCCCCAAATCTGACAGTTGGATCATTCATGAAGTATGCATTTGATTGTTGTCTGATACTGACATCTTTTAATATGAATGTACATGTATTTGATGGATAAAAAGGCTCATAAATTTTGATAGCTGAAATGAAGACACTTTTAACCTAGGAAGAACCATGGTATCAGTATTTCATACATCAATGACCTCAGTTTGGTCACGTGAAAGAGATGAAAATGATCAAAAATTACGAAATATGAAAAACTGTCCAACTTAATCTGACATGTCTGTCTGTCAGCAATTAGAAATCAAGTATGGATGTATGAGTCGATACTGAACTGCTTTTATTTCCTATTTCCATTTTATTGTAAGAGTTTGATTGCACAAATCATATTTCATCATCTGCCTTATCAACAGTATTAACTGATCCACTTGTGTTAACTTAAATCTTTGGCACAAACTATTTACTGTTTCAGAGGAGAAATATTAGAAGAGTCACCTCTGTCTGTGGACAGACAGTACATAACATCTTATGACGATATCTACCATGGTGACACTTTCTTGAAGACTACTCCCAGACAGTATCAATGTTTAGCAAAGCGCTAACTTCTCCATAATGTGGCACATTGACAGCATTCTCTCCATATGCAGTAGGGGACTGCATCTCATTTGGCTGCCACCTGTACTGGTTGGTTCAGCCCACATTCAGTGGGGTATTTACTAGCGTGGTTGGGCTTACCATCTCCTAGACGTAACATAATACATGGTTAATAAGTGTTCTTAAACAATGCATCAGTTAATACAGTGATTACTTCAGTAATTTCCATATACATTGTGCCGATGATATATTTTCTCAGTTAAATACTTCTTGATGGTACTAAATTTGTTCTTGCTGTAACAAAACAGGAGCATGAACTTTGACAGTAGTACTTGTATGATATCATTATCTATAAATATGAATTGTCATAAAGAATGCAAGGTTAATGTAGTATGCATCTCTGATATAAAGGTCTGTAACGTTTGCTGTTACTTTGATCAAGGAAACTCTGACCCACTCTTACTCTTAGAGATCAAATCATGAAGAACACATAGGGGTCACTGTGCAAGTTTTTGAATAAAGATGAAAATGATGTAAAACTACCTATCAGTATCACACTTACAAATGGCAAACAAATTCTGATAGCTCTACAGGAAAATACTAGATTGATGATTTTCTTTTTAAAAACACCAAGATGGTGAACATATAAATTACTTTTAAGATTTGAAAAGGACCAGAACAAGCATTCCTTTGCCAAAGTATTGGTGATTCAAGCTGTTATCTAATAACTCGGTCCATAAACTGCATTCTTCCTTAAAAACAATAGTAAATGTTTCTTTAGCAATGTACATTTGCAGTGTTGGTGTAAAGCCATCTTGACTGCAGTTTCAGTACACCCTCTTGATAAAATGACAATTGGTCCAATTTAGAACCCCTGCGATCATGTCAATTTCACCGTGGGGATCAATAAATTAGTATCTTATCTTATTCATTGTATGCAAAAATAGTATTACAACAACCAATGGATCAAAGATGTCTTCAACTGGCAAGCACAGGTGTTACTGGTCTGTGAGTCCTTTAGTGAGGAGACCAGTAACTGGTATAATGAGACTAGGGATAACTTTGTATATGATAGTGAGAGTAGGTTGGAAAATACAAACACTCACCTTCCACCAGATTTGAAGATTAGATCAGCATCAGGAGCACCTTTAGGATGTTGGAATTTAGTTTTCTTTTCCCGATTTGTATTAGCTGCTGCTGGTTTTTGCATTGCTGCAAGCATTTCTGTAATAAAATCATTCCAAATGGATGGAAAATATCTATTTTATTCTGTCCCATATTTTTGACAACCATTTCAGCTTCAGTAATGAAATAAGCAATTTATTTTGATAAGTCGGGGGTAATAATATAAGTAATGGTCTCGATATGTAAACCTCTTCATTAACATATTTGAAAGAAGTTCTGATAAAATTTTAATTACATTGTAAATTATAAGATAAAACACATACAGTTTTTCACTGACACTCCTAGCTACATGTTGGTGATATTTAGGTCAGTGATGTTAAATTTTTCTGTGTATATACTATATGACTTCACAAAACAGCCATACAACTGGTATACAGGAGTTTTATCAATGAGTCTAACTTAAATGATGAGGACAAAGATGGAGAAGTCTGTACAAAAACTATGTTGTCTGACACAATGTGTACATGTACTAACCCTGGTAGTCCTCTTCTTCTTGTCTCTCATTAATATTCAGAGTCAGCTGTTTCATTTTCTGTTTCTCTGCCAGTTCAGCCTGCAATCACAAAATATTACTATTTCATCTGTACAATATGCAAGGCTATGTTACAAAATCAGTTCTAGTTTGTTCAATGAACTGGAAAATCTTTCATGTGTACAGGATAACAGTATAACAGTGTTCAGTCTCCCTAGAGAGTTTTCAGAACATGGCTCAGGCTTCTTTAGTTGCTGTTTGAAGACCAGAAAGGAGGAATCTTGGGTCTGGGGACTGGTTCAATAATATTTTTGCATAAAATGAGATTTTGTTTGGAGTATGATTTTAATTTTATCATGGAGACAATCAGGGGACACGAGAGGGCTTTGTTCAATATGAACATTGGTATAGCTAGAGAGAGAGCCAAATATGCTGGCCTGGCACAAATGCAACTGTACAATGACACCTGGCTACAACAAACATTTCCTAGACACTCCATAAGTTGTTCTTAATCATATACACAACAGATAATAACATAACCTGGTCCTAAACAATATATTTATCACTAATGTACAAGCTGTCCATTCCTTTGAATCCCTGTGCCTCAACAATAAATGTACTTCTCACTCTAAGTTAAACTGCCAGTCATGTATTCATATATTTATGTGTAAAGCCAGGAAACAAAATGTCTAGTATCTGCCAACATAAGGCTTACAAAGGGCTGCATGGATGAACACAAAATACCCTAAACACATACAGAACCTAGCCCCATGGAGGTATTAACTAAACTTGATAAATTACCTCTTCTCTATTCTTTAGTTTCAGTACTAGAGATGATTCAGCTGGCACTTGCACAGTTCTGTACTGTTGTTTATTTCCTTTCCTGGTAATCATGACAAAGTCTACATGACTTTTTGGCTCCTCAACAAGCTTCAATTGGTCAAAAGTTTTCTTCTTAGATTTCAAATTCACAGGAACAGAGACATCTAACTGAGGTACTTTGATGTTCTCATTGTTTCTTTGCTGTATTAAAAAAAGAAAGAAATTAATATCAACAGCATTACAAAGTGTATTGAGTTGTTTTATTGTAATAAAATATATAGTTTTGTTCTATCAAGTTTTGAATGGAGAGTTAATCCAGTAAATTAGCTGTTATGTAAATCATGGTTTTAGTTCAGCCACCTACCACAGGTGATGTTTTTTCGGATTAAAATGAAAATGAAACTACTGCACTTGAAGTCAAACATGTACCTGCAAGTTCTCTGCCATGAGTTTATCAAATGCGGTAAGGAAATCCTCATCTTCATCACACTTGATATGTTTGGGGCCACCAGTTAGTACTGTCACCTAGAAATTGCACATTGAAAAATGTCAAATTAAAACTCTAGCTAAGAATACACTATACAGTATCAAGTTTAAAGATAAACAAATGAATACCTTCTGTTGCTTGATTCACTACAAGACAATTAATTTGAGTTCATGGCCATTGCCATTTTATTTTCACATATGCATTTATTTTTCACACATTTTACAGACACACAAGACTATCACTCACTAGTATTAGTACATGTGTATGTGCATGACACTATGTTAGAGCCTACGATCACAGATATGACACATACATACACCTACTGCCCCATGACACCTCTATAGCTAGATATACAGAGTGTATTGGTGCAAGATTGTATGATGGAAGTTTCTTATCTTTGGAAAATTCTTGAACTGAGTACATGCAACTCATATTTAGGCCATAAAGGTTTCATTATGCACCACATGTATTTGGTATATGTAGATAAGTCAAAGAGGATACATTGATATGGAAAAGTAACCTTCTCAATAAGCTTATATATACATTTAGATATACAATTATCTATTGGAGGGTGGTTAGCACTCTTAATTTTTGTCATGTGTTTCCGATTTATGCATTGATACTAGGAACTGTCTCAGATAACATGTTGATCATAAACCTTCAACATACTATGTGAGTAAGGTGTACAATAGTAGGAGATTTTGAGTTATAGTGACATTTTTTCAAGAACCATTCATTTTGTGTTTATATAGAATTGTCTCTATACTTGATGTGATGCATGTATGTGACATGACTGATAAAAGCATACAAATAACAAAACTTGACACTTCTATACAAGTATAACACACAAAGTATACCAGCATCAGTGAATGCACTGAAAGGACTCAGTCTTACCTTATCTTCTTCCTCATTTTCACCAGCTGAGTCCATGCCATCTGTGTCCTCCTCCTACATATACAAATAAAGTCCCATCCAAACTGTCTTTACTTGATAATCATACAAAGAATAGTTACCTACCTACTTAATCTTACACCTTTCTAGTATCTTCTGTACACACACATCTACCTGGCCTACACCTCTCTTCTACCAAACACTGTAGCTAAGTCATGATCTACTTTCATCAACAACATGTGCACATACTTTGGTTTATGTTTGTTCTGACTTGTTTACCTGATTCAGTCCTACCTTACATAGACTTCTGGAGGTTCTGTCCTATCTCATGCAAGTCTATCTGCACTATTTTCCACCAAAGTTTGGCTCTCAGTTTTCAAAAGTTAATATTTCAGATTGCCTTACCTTGCCTGCCTAGTATACTCAACTATCCTGTCTCTCTTATGTCTCTCTACATTGCCTAGGCTTACGTCCTGTTCCTATCAAATAAAATCCACCGATATTTAACCTGACTTTCTCTTAAATGTACTTCTAGGTTTGTCTTACCTTTGCCTACTACTCTGTCCTGTCCTGTCTCTAGTAGCTACATCTGTCCTATTTTCTACCTTTAACTTGGGCTTAAATTTGTACCTGACACCAACCAGTCCAGGTTTTATTTACTGCATTTTATTCTTATCAATGAATTACTCATTAGTATTGTTTCACATGATTGTGTCGAAATAAAAGTTATTTTACAGTAATGATGAAATACGACAGCTGTAGACTTTAATTGACATATCCATGATGGACTTGCCTGACATCTGTCTACCTAGACTAGCTAACTAAGACACACTATAATGTCACATTTAGTGTACGAGTTACAACACTACTATATTTGTGAAATCATGGTGTACATGTAACATGGATGGAAAAGAGGACAGTGATTTCGTGTGAAGAAAGGTACTGGTGTGAGTGTGATAAATACAAGTTAACAATACGTGTCTAGCATTGGTTTATTTCACTCTAACACTGGTTTTCTCTAAATCATCAGTTTCTGAGTGATTTCTATTAATATATATACATGTAAGCACACAAATAGCAACACCATTTCTACTTTCTTTGGACTCGTTTACTTCTAACCCGATTTCAGCAAAAAACAAATAATATCAGATGAAAGCTGAACTTCATTCTTTAATTTTACTGCTACTAACTGCAAAAAATATATAACTTTATAGGACCCCATAATCTTACAGTATATTCATCAGTTTTGTGACTGATATACTCACATCTTTATCTGTCACACCTTCTTGACTCATACTTTGACTCTGACTGCTCCTACCATGTTCATGTTGTCTCATGCCCCTCTCAGAGTCATCAGAGTCACTCTCCTCATCCATCTCTGTGATTATTGGCAGACCATCACTTCCTATTTCTGGTATATGTTCTATAATGGAATACAAAGGGACAATAAATCTATGAGATTACAGTGGAAATATCATGACTGGAACCCATGATGGTTGACTGCCAGCAGGGTGTACTTGTGGTGTTGGCACAATTGACATCTGCATTTGTTGTGGCTGTACTTTTACATGTAAAATGAGTAAGAATCTAGCAGAACACAAGGCAAACACAGGAGCAGATACTATGAGTGCCCACACTGGCGGGGTTCTGTTACTGTTACATACATGTATATCTATTCAAAAACAACAAAGTAAAACTTCATGTGGTTTTGTGTACATGGAATGCTAGTCTAATCACTTGCATTAAGGTATGCAGTGATGACACAACATAGAACATCATTCATGTACAATGATTACTAAATAAAAGACTGAATTCAACATTTTTCGTTTCATTAAGTCAACTGTTTAACATATATTTTGACAGGAAAGATTTTGTTATTAATTACTGTGGCATAGAAAGGCTAACTTCTAAATGGTTTGATGCAAGATATTTGTAGATACTGTACTTGTACTTTCTCCTATTGTTGATATGTCTTTTTTGTAACAGTAAAACTTACCTGGCTCTGGTTCAGCTGCTTCATCTTTTTCAACAATAGTTGTCAAAGTATGTGGAGTTTCATCGTGTTCTTCACTGTCACTCATAGGTAAGTAGGGTGCTGTAAATAATATCACAGTATATGAGACACCACAACTAGTCATACCATATCAAAAGAGATGGCAAAATCAAATGCTAAATGTACCAATAGCTACAACACATAGCAGTAACTTGGAAAATTTATCTTTCTATTTTACTTATTTATTTATTTATTTATTTATTTATTTAGTGCATCCCTTTTGTATCGGGGCTCACTAAGATTGTTAGCAGCAGCACTAAGAAAAAATTAAAATACATACACTACTAAATACTGACTTTACCTTCAATGCTGTAACTTGCACTCTAAATTACATTTAGTACACACAATCATCTAAAGGTTATTCTTTGAGTTTCATCAACAGCAAGCAAGCAAGCTACATTATAGTTTCTTATTTAGCACTGTAGAAAACAAACTTGTGTTTCATCAAACACTTTGCACATCATAATTTGTAGCTACAGAGCGGTAAAGAATTAGCAAATTACAGTAGTTGCAGAATACATATAGAAATAGCATATAACCATAGCATTGTACATCTGTGTTTAGGTATATACTTTAAATGCTACATGGCAACAAACAAACACAGTTATTTTCTCACTCATTACCATCAATTGGATTCTCTTGTCTCTGTGGATTTGCTATTACTTTACTTAGGAACATACTGAGTTAGTACTTGGAGAACATATAAACTTTGCAAGGAAAGAGGAAAACAATGCTTCCATAAAGTACATTGTGTACTTGTAAATGATAGGCATGGCAGACTGATGACAGACACAGAATATATTACCTATTTTGGGTAGATACTCTTGTTCCAAATCTCTGACAGCTTGATTGGCTTCATCAGCATTTGAAGGGGGTTTCATTTTTGGTCTGAGTGCTTCTAAGGTGTCAGAAACCATGTACTCTACATCAATTGGGAAAGGGTGTGTGTCTGGGTTCCACAATTCTAACTGTTTCTTATACCAAATATATCTCTGCAAAGTAATCAGTAAATATAACAGTTAGTTGACTGAAACCATGTCATCTGAAAAAGAGCACTGTCTGGCTTGACAAAGTCTTACAAACATTGCTAATTTTCATCCTCTGGCTCAGAAGAAATCTTACTAACATTGCTACATGTCATCACCTGGCATAACAAAAATCGTTTTCGTTACCCAGATGATGAACGAAGGAAGGTTTCTCACAAGCCAGATGATCAAATGTTCAAAGTGTACAGTTAACCAATGTCTGTAAAGCTTTTTGTCAATCCAGTTGAAGCTGTGAAATGCTTTCAATTATACATCAAAAGAAAAACAGTAAAGTAGGTATATGAATCAAAAAGACTTTTTTGCTCATATTACACCTTGTATTGTGTAGATAGTACATGTACATGCTTCTATATTTTTTCATCATTTGTTTATGACTGGACCTGTGTTTATCACCATCAAACCAAACTCTGTCAACCTACGTATATGAATCAAAAAGACTTTATTTGTTCATATTTCATCTTGTATTGTGTAGATAGTACATGTACATGCCTTTATATTTTTTCATCATTTGTTTTATGACTGGACCTGTGTTTATCACCATCAAACCTAACTCTGTCAACCTATGTATATGAAACTTCAAAATTACAAGTATGTGACGCTGTGAGGATTGACACGCAACCTATTGGTATCAGAAGAACAGATGATAGAGCAATTTATGTTAAAACACATAGTAACAGTAACAATTCCTTGTAAATTCCTCCAAGGGTGCAATGGTTTGTCAAGATAAAGAAAAACTGTTTGACTTACCTGGAAATAAACAAAGAAACAGTCTAATTTCTTTTTACTGGATCCCCTGTCAAAATACTGTCCACATGTGTCAAGTAAAGTACAGACAAGTCTTAAACGAAACAAGTGTTCAGGAGGATCAATGGGAGTTGATGGACCTGAAAACAAACAGTTTATGTGAAATATTGTTGTCAATTAAAGAGCAGACTAGCCTCATGTTTCAATCTCAGGTCATCACATCAGGTACTCTGCCAAGTAAATAAACATTTCTCAATTTGTCAAGATAACTTTTATCATCATGTCCATAGATCTCTTGCAACATTTGATATGACAAAAATGTAGATTTACACCACAACATGAGGTAATTGTATGATATCACAACACTCAGTATGTGTAGTTGAAAACATAACTACCATTTATATAATCCCTAGATATTATAGTCAAATTTTCTAGATGAACGAAATAAACTTGTAGATACTGACCTTCCAAGTTGACTCCAAATGTGATAAAAGAATACAATTCTTTGAAGATGACAGAAGATTCTACCATCCTGTAGTTGTAAAGTTCACCCAGAAATTTCACTATACTAACTCTTCTCTGGTTGTACTTAGGATGATTTATCTGTACAGGGCAAGTAATAATTATGCTGATCATAGTAAAACAGGAAATGGCCAATCATGTACATGTACACTAGTCAGTAACAAGTAACTCGACATCATGTGAAAATAAAACCAAGTCTAATAAAATTAAATAAGAGACTATCATTGGTTGAAATAAAATGTAGCAATATTACATAGTCAATCAATTTATTCAAAAGTCATTTTGTAAATGGATATAAATTGATGTGAGGAGATAGTAACACAAAAAAGTGCAGTTCACAGGCCTGAGCACAGCTGGCAAGAATGTCAATATTGGCAACAATGATTTGTTTCATGGATGCTTTACATTGGACATTGTAATTTGTAATCTCCATGTTTTGACTTCTTGCCATGCCTGGGTTATGCAATAAGCATGATAATCTATGGTTATGCATATTCAAATCTATGCATATGGATATTCTATCAACATAGTTTGGAGGTTTGGTCATATGAGATTGTCAAAGTAAAAACGCTTTTCAGTACTGTCAAGTTACTTTATCATTACCTCCATGCCTAGTCTGATTTCTTCTAACACACCATCAACCACTTGAATTCCAACTTCTTCATGATATGGCACAAGACCAGCCAACAAACTAGCCACACAGTGAATGTTGTTGTACTTGACATTCCAAATAGATGTCAGACATTTGGTAGTATAGCTGCTAATCTAGATTGGATGATGAAAAGCATCACTATAAGTGATCAAACTGATGCTATGTTTGTAATTTTGCAAAATAAGCCTTATTACCTGTCTGTTACATACATGAATGTTGAATTACACACTCATAATGAAATGTTCCAAGGTGAATGGGTAGAGAAGCATCAGAATGTTTATAACTTTTTTCACAATTATTTGGGCAAGTTTTTCCTGAGAATCATCAATGAATGATTGAGTGCATCACATTTGAACAATGTCCCAGTCCCAGGGAAATAACGAAATAGTCAAGAGATCTATAGTTTTTGTTTCAATGTGAAATACAACCAGTGAAAAAGCACAAGTGCATTTGCTTGAATGAAGAGCGCTAACAAAAGACCCAAGGCAAAGACAAACTTGGTGAAGACCAGAGAGCTCATACAAAAACAACAGTAGGTGCCCCTGATATAGGTTCATGCCTTGCTCTTATCAGTTTGTTTACATCTGTGGAAGTTAGGTAGTGTTCTAATCAGTAAACAGGATTATGGGATATGGGATCCTGTGGTGTTCATCCTTTGACAAGTAACTGACACTGATTGCATTCTATGTCTTTGCATGAACCTTGTCTCGTTCCTGCTTGACACAAGCAAGCAAGTGCACCAGTTATTTCAAGAATTGTATACATGTATCTGCTTTGCTTTTCTATAAACCACTATGACCTTGCTATGCTGTGAAGATCTAAGAGAACCCTGCCCGAGGAATAACAAAAGCAGTATCTACCCAATGACATGTTAACACAATTTAAAATATGAAAGTGAACCAGTTTCATGTTGTTTTTTACGTAGTAGAAACACTTAAAGGGAGGGGTACACAAGGGTGGCATATCTTGTCTTAAATATTAAACATGGGTTTTAAAGTTTAGAAAACAACACCAATATTACCACTCTGTCATCCCATGCAAGTTTTCTAATTTGCTTCAGTATCTTTTCCACGTTGAGTTTGGACAGGTCTTTGTAGAGCAGCTTTCTAATGTATTCATGTAAGGGAGGTCTTTCTTTCTTCACTTCCTGTTTGACATCAGGCGGATTGCAGTAAAAGAATGCATTTTCTACCATTGTCATTTGTCTTTCATTCAGGTGCAGCTTGGATTTTTTTCTCATCATCAATTCCTGAAAAGAAACATAATTGTTACCCTGTCAACATCTGTGTATCAATCCCCTTTTATTTAGAGGAAAAGGTACATCAACACCTTTAACTACTCTCAAGATCTCTGTATTATACACAAATTAAATGAATAATACATAAAGGTAAAAACAACAGACATTCATGATTCCATATCATCAATATTAATGACAACTTTAGACAGTTCTTGTATTTCACTACATGTATGATCTAAATTATTCACATTATCATGTAATACACTCTCCACTTCATAGAGTTGTGTGGCACGCTATCTGTACCCAAAAAATATACTCTTTGACCAGTGGATCAATGAAAAATCTGGTACAAGTTAACATAATATGTAAACAGCTCTAATGTATATAATGTAGGTATTATGCATACAACAAGCACTGTTCATGTCCTAGAACTTAACTTTCAAAAGAAACATTGTACTGTGAGCATTCTACTCTCATATCTTGTCGTTGACTTTGTTATGAAGAGGTTACAGTGAAAGATTTACAAAAACAATGTTGGATCAACTACCAATGTCTACCAGGACTTATCTTATTTACTTTCAAATACATGTACAATCTCTGCATTTCATTCTGAAACAGTATTGCATTTGTGTGTATTTTCAACTAATAAACAGACTTTTCTTCATTGAATCTGTGTTTTGCATTCTCATACACAAGTGAATTCAAGTTGTACCCTTGTACAGTACCAGTATCTTGAGTTTTAACAAGGACAAACCATCATATTTTTGTAGCAGAGTGCTTTATTATTTTTATTGATTCTGTTGAATTCAATTTTCTTTAGAAAGACCAACACAGAGACCCCTAAAAGAACAGTTTACATTCTATGCCATAAACTATAGGGGCAATATGTTTTGGCACGTTTAAGATTTAGATGTGTAAGTGTTGTTACTGATAGAGTATAACATGTGTATGAAACTTACCAACAGGGCATTTGCTCTGAGATGTGATTCTGGTGATCTGTACAGGAAACGACCACATGCTTCTAGAAGATTACAGGCCATGTCGATGTTGTGATGGGAGAAATCATGCATTAGCATCTGTTTGATAAGAAAATGAGATTTCATGACATTACTGTCAACTCTAAAACCAAAACAACTGGTCCATGAAATTCACAAAAACTTGTAATTCTCACTACCATTGATCTACACCTCAATTTATGGAATACAAGACAGTGCATACTTACAGTAAGTTTTTCTTTATTTCTATAATAATTATTCACTTTTCATTCTAGAGTTCATCTTCAACATGTACATAGTTTAATCACAATTCTATATTATTGATAAGAATGTGTGTTTGAAACTACAGAAATATGTTACACATACACAAATTTCTATTTAACATTATTATTGAATTCAACAGTTTTAAACGAAGGTGTCAAAACACCAAACACACTGAAAACTAACCTTGAGGCAATGTAAGGTGTCTTGCTTGGGAAACATCTTGAACTTTGTTAGTTCACCTGTTTGCAACGAAAAGAATGATTTAAATTTAAAAAAGTACATGTATGTCAACCCCAAAGGAACTTGGTACAAGTACATGTATGTTAACCCTTATGGAACTCGTCAGCAATTATCTACTACAATACGCTTAATTATATTGCGTTTTTTATTCTGTTAATCCCGAGATATGATGGCTCATTGTCTATTTCAGATGCAAGTTTTGGGCCTTTTGGGAGGGTCTTCAAATTTTGTCTACATACTAAACTAACTTTTTCATTCAAGTGAGAGATATTCATAATGACAGAAGTCACAGTTATACTCTATATATGGTCATTTGTGTACTTACCAACAAATCTTACAGTTTTTATTTTGGATTCCAGATTTATCTGGTCCTTCTTCCTCACCTGCAAAACGTCATGGTTATAGTCATTTCATATAACAGAGATATTTAAAGTACATTCAGAAAGAAGATTTCATATTTGTGTTCAACTTAACAACTGAAGGAAGAGTAATTCACATTGTATGGCTACTAGTGTGCCCTCTGGTTAAAGACATCAATTTCAACAATTTGCTGGGTCGAAATGATCAAAACTTTTCTGCTTTTATTAGTCACATAGTAAGGGACAGAGGAACAACAAGTTTTGGTGGATCACAAAAAACTGAGGTACGTCAGTGGAACATCAAATTGGCTAAATAGAGCACACTGGTGGCTACATATGCAATGATGTGAACAAATTCTTACTTGTGCACAGTAAAATAAAGTACTTTATAGTATTCATATATACCTTGACAAGAAGTCATGTCAGGTCAGAAAAAACTGCTTATATTTGAAACCATATGGTTGCGCTTGGAAAATGTTTTCTTAACTAAAAATCTTGCCTTTACCATGAACACTAACAGAATGTCCATAAATGAGTCCTTTCTTTCATAGCATGCTTCAATTAATCACTACTTGCAAGACAACTACTTGGTACTTACATGCCATCTGAAGTCTCCTTTGAGTTTATCAACAAGGTCTCTTGCTATATCAGGCATACAAGGATGAAGGATTGCAACAAGGCGTGCATAAAACGGCAACAAATCCAATCTGCAATGTCAATAACATGTGTACAGATGAGTTTATGGCAAAATGAATTCTTGACTCAAAGGAAATTATACACTTTGTCTTTGTGGGTATTTGTAATATTCAACAACATGTTTGTTTGAAGCTCTTCTGAACACAACTAATATACTCATCAAAGAATAACTACATAGTTCTTCATCTCTGAACAAGCTGTAAGAAAAGGTGTAGTAATACAGAATGTACATACTTGCAGTACAACGGGTAACACTGTAAAGCACTTTCTCTATGTGCTACACTCATTTATATCATTCGTATCAAGTGTAAAAGTATACTGTTTCAATTGGTTTATTTACAATCATACCATGTGGCCTTTCTAATGTGGTCAATTAGCAAATGAAACAGTATACTTTTACACTTGATATGGATTCCATAAACAATTGTGGTACATACAGAAAATGGTTTACTTTGGTGTTATGGGTTGTATTTTAGTTCCTGGCAGTGAATAACATAAATATGACTATGTTGTTCTTTTAATGATCCAATACAAAAGGTAAGCTACATCCATGATTTACATATCAAAACCATTTACCTTGTTCGGGGTACAAGGAAGAGTGTCTTTACTAATTTTTTCCTGTTGGCTTTGGTGTTCAAGTTCATACAGAAGTCAACTGCTGCCTGTAAAAGAAATTGAGACAGTATGAGATAATATAATAATACTAAGTCTTCTATGGTCAAAGACAAATATTCCAACACTTAGTGATGTTAATTGGCATCTAAAATAATGACGATACATATGTATTTAATTTCATCAATTTTGCTAGTTTTACAGCTGTAACTTTCTACTATTTGGAGAGCTTTTTGTTTGAAATATTACAAGACTTATATAAGTACATACATTTTCTACACCCAAATATTTCATAATAACTTATTGGGAAGATTAGCCTAACTTCTAAAATAGATGCATTGCAGTTTGATTGTGTGTGTTTTTCAGATGCATGTGTCCTAATAAATACATATATACATGCATGTATTCATTTTAACAGATCTTGGCGCTTGCTATTTTGACTTTGCCCTCATAACTTGGGGTATGACCCCTGACTTCAAAATACAAGGGACCTGTGAGACTCTTGACTTCCACCACAGATTGCAGACAGCTGTGGTGATGGAAGAGAGCATTTTAAAACAATACTATCAAGGTTAATTCTATGCATAACAAATAGTGAATATCCCTTACCTGATCAATGAATTCCCTGTTGACACATGTGGGTAATTTTTGCAGGAACGCCTCCAACAAAGCCTTCATGTTGATATTGGTAACAGGGTCTTCATCTTCAGTGTCTATTCAAAGGTAAAGATATGCCACAAATTCTACTATAAGTCGTGAAACACAGGTCACATAAATATATTAATCAAAGAAATGTGTGCTATCTTTTAAACCTGGCCTAGACTTTTGTTATACATTAAGCAAACCCCAACTGTATTCTCAAATGAAAACAAAACAAGTCTCCACCTATTGGTACATTTACATACGTGGGTGGTGTCTGCAAGAATTTGAGTTGAGTATGGGTAGTTACATGTAGTAACATGGGTAGTTACAACACATAATATTGCTTCTCATATGATGGGTGGCCATGTTTTTTTCTGTTTCTCATGATTCAATATTCATAAATATGTGAAATTGTTAATAGCACCCTCTATGGCAAGAGCATGTTGAATAACGCCTTTTGTTTTCAAGATATCATACAATGGAATACACACTATCTACTCTATAAAAGCCTGATGAAAACCATGCTCTACACAGTCATATACAAGAGCATGTCCAGTGTCAACAGGTTTACCTTCAAGTTCAGCAATGTTTTCTAGATCTTCCATGATTTTTTCTTCCTCCTCATCAGCTGCATCATCTGTAGTTCCTCCTTCATCAGTCTCATTTCCTGTGCCATCATCCTCTGTGTCAACTTCATTTACATCAAGTTTACTCATTTCTGATTGGTGGTATTGGTAACACAACCATGCACAATTAAACCATGAAAAAAAAATTTGAAATTTAGAAGTGACAAAACAGTACTCAATGTCAGTTACTATTGCAAGATTTTCATGTACACACCTGCATTTTGCTTTGTTAGAAAGGTTTCAAGTAGACTGTAAAATGCATTCATTGTAAGCACTTGTTTCACTCATCCCAAAACTGTACACACACATGTAAGAGTTGTGACATGAATGTCTAACTCCCCTTTTTGAAAACCAAAATGAAACATAAATACAGAGAATTTTTCATTACATGCTAAGTGAACATGAATGCATATTGATTTTGTAATTACCAATATGAGATTTTGCAAAATCACAATTTAGACAGGGTGCTACTTTTTCTTTTATAAGAACCATGGACAATATAAGCTTCAACTGCTAGGCAAATATCCTGACCTGGCTGTTGGAACCTATCAGAAATAATGTTGCGTGTGTCTATTGTGCATGTAATAAACAGTTATATCACATATTGAATTTGTATTATAAAATGTATTTAATATGTCAACATCACTCCTACCTTCTGCGAGTTGTTCAGCTGTTTCTTCAGTGGCAGTGTCATGTTTCTCACTGTCTTTGAACAAAATCTGATAAAAGGAAAATATCAATCAGTGGCCATATACCATGGAGGAAATGATATGACATCTCATTACAGATTTACATGGTGTGTGTGTGTGTGTGTGTGTGCGTGTGTGTGTGCGTGCGTGCGTGTGTGTGTGTGTGTGTGTGTGTGTGTGTGTGTGTGTGTGTGTACTGTATAATCAAATTACTTGCATCTAGCTGTATTACATCTATCCTAATAAGTCATAATCTTAAAATTTTGAGGTGAATCTGAATAACTTGAACTCAGATGATGTTTTAATGTACATTTAGAAATGTGCTGCCTATAGTTCAATTTACATATGTTCATCTGACATCTTACTTCAGGTTGTCTTGACTCCTACTACCTCCAGAGGGTAATATACTGGGTGTTTACATGTAACATGGTTAAACACAGGCAGTAATTTGTGCCTACACACTGATCTGCATTCTAGAGGGTTTCTCGAGACCTCTTCAACGTGTCTGTAATGATAGGTTCAGCATCACACTGCTCTAACTCCCTACCTTATACTCGGAATAACAAGACTGTTTCATAGCTGCAAGGCTGTGTAAAAATAGGATTTATAGCATAAAGTTACTTACCCCTGGGACAAAGGCCTTCAAATCCAGTAAACTTTCGTAAAAAGATTTAGTATCTTCATCCTCCCATAGGGAAGTCTCAAAGTCAAACTCTGCTGTCAAATTGTATGGGTTAAACACATCAATACCCATTCCAATATCTTGTTTGATACTTTCTGAAATATACCAGAGTTAAAACATCTTATCATCCCTTTGCACAACTCTTATCATGATCAGTTTGTTGAACAAACTACTATTTTATACCCATCGATCTCCTAGTTTCAATCATCTCTTTGTCAAATCTCTAGATAACTACCAGCTCACACCTGGTGAGTTTCTGTAACAGGACATGTCTTTCTAATCAAGTTTTCAGGCTAAGAGAGCACAATTTCTGAAGTTATAGTAAGCATCTATAATGTGTAAGTAAGTGTTATGGGCTCTGCTCTATATTTCCCTATGTCAAATACATCCTTTTTTCATGCATGTTATCATGAAAGGTACAGATTGATGTAGGTGGCTCTTTTGCTAGTTTTGGCAAACATGTGTAGCCGAGAAAATCAAAGTCTCACCAATGACTACAACTTAGTCTGCAAACATGATTATTAAAAGTAAGCAAGATTTTCAAACTCACTAATCTTGATTTACTGAACTGCAATTTGCTGTAAGATTGCTGAATACCAGCATTAATGTACAATATATACATGTATCATACTATAGTGAAGTACAGCCTACACACTAGACTGAAAGGTCAACATTGTGGGCACTCCTTCTCACTCAAGTGATAAGTCACACCCACCACAATGAATTCTTCAGTCTACCTACACAACTGTACAACAACTCTTCATTAACACTTTGTCTTAAAACTTAAAACATACCATCTTCAGGAAGATCTGGCATGTCCTCATCTAAAAGATCCTGTGGAAGAAAAATGCAAACATAATCCTATTAATGTGGAAACACACTTCATACTTAAGAACAGCACCTAATAAATAATGACTCTATTGTTATCAATTTCTTCTGCAGACAAGATTACATATATAAATCTATCACGAGACCCTAACCTGTTTGACTCTCATTACTGCTAAAACAGACTGAGATATCCTCAAAAACTGTCATTCACATTAATTTTGTTTGTATAAAATGTTACTGTATATAATTATATACTTACAGAGAAGGTTGAGGTATTAACCAAGAGTTTCTGATATGCAGCTTGAGCTTTCTCATATTCTTCTCTCCTATCTGATGAAAGTTCTCCTTTCATCTGAAAAGACAATTTCAATGCACAAATTGTTGCTTTGCATGTATCTACAGTACCAACGATTTTTACATCTATTTGTATAATGGGTAAGTCAAGTTATATGCAGCTGTGTCACAACAACAACACACATCTGCAGTACCCAGACATGATTCCCAGAGTCCATACATTCAGAATCACCATAATGTCCCAATTGTTTCATAAATTAAGTTTGCAGTTATAATTATATTTTTCAACAATATTATTCTTCCTTTAGTTGGAAAATTCTTGTGATGTAAGGATTTTGTCAATTCTCCTCTTTCTTTCAGGACGATAAGGTCCTTCTATCACTCATATTTTCCTTTTCAATCAAACTGAACTACTAAACACTGTAATTTAAATACACACAAATCAGTTTGTTACCTGTAATGTTCTCCTGTTATGTTTATCCAATTTCTGTAGTTGTTTGTGTTCTTGAAGTAAGTGTTTGCACAGTGAGTTGTAATAATCTCCTAACATTTTTCTACATGACTTGTGAACTTCTACAGAAAATATCTCACTCCTGGGAAGGCTAGTACCAAATTTTTCAGCTAACAACCTAGGAAGAGGAAAAGATAGCAGTGAAGATAAACTATGGCTGAATGTGAAAAAATTATAAGCAGGTTCTGTCACATTTCAAGAACTTATGACTTTTTTGTGTTTCTATGGAAATAAGGTAGATTTAGAATTATAGGTTTCAACAGTGTGCCCTCTATGGCAATTTGATATGACACTGATACACAGCAAAGTTCTAGTTAAGCAGTTCTCATGGGCAATATCTGTACCTGTGTTACAATGGAGACAAAGTATTGGTTGACACACATGAGCAGGGCTTACTTTTAAAGTCACTGCTTTGATTGTCAAATCTACTATGTATCATGCTATGGAAAATTTGTGTGACATACAGGCAAATGCCTACAGGAGAGAAAAATTATGGGTGAATGTATTATTTTACACTGTGAGAATTTATGACAGCAGAATCTATAGTTTTAATATTTACTCTTGGTTCCTCAGAATAGTGTCATACCAATGACCATCATGTTGTAGTAAGAGAACAACTATACAAATATGTTGTAACAGTATTTTCATTTTATGTTAAGAATCAACCACATGGTGCGAGTATATCTCACATGTATACTTCTATTTTAAGATTTCAAGAAACAAATATGAGGTCACACCTATTCTTTCTAGGAATTAAACCAGCATAGTCTTCTCCACAGTGTCTTGCAAAACTAAGTATTAGAGATATATTGGAATGGGTTTCCTTGTCTGCATTGGTCACAGATGAGATTTGGTTTGCTAGAAGTGGCAGGCCTTCCTTGTCAGTAAATATCCCATGCACTACAAGCTGAACACACAAAAGAATACAAAAATAAGATGGGAGAGAACAGCAGTGGTTGCAGAACATAGAGATTTCAATGTACAATGTACTTTGTTTACCTCCCCAGTGAGTATATTTCACTTGTTTCTTCTTGATGCCCTTACTGATACGAAATGCCAAAAGCTATTGTTTTTGTCAGATTGTGTCTCCATATGTGTACATTGATCTTTATTTGAAATTTGTTAGGCATGTATTAAGTGAAGTATCAAATCTCTCTGTGATTGCATCTCGTCAATTGACCATTCAACACAGGATGGAGCCAATGAAAGGCGCTCTGGAGTTGTATTGTTGATCAGGTTCAGACAATCAACTGAATTTGTATAATAAAATAATTGGACTCAATGTAAATTGTGACTACTTAATTAATACTTTTGATTAATATTGTCCTTTGAAGTATAAAATGCAATATGTAATGTTACCTCTGCTAGTAGACGCAATAAAGCTCTCAGTTTACCAGCATCTACCACCTATTTGATAAATAAACACCATTTGTTATGTCAGAATGAATGTATAAAGTAATGCTACTAAAAGCGGGAGGAAAGTAGAAAAATCCAAAAAAACTATCTGACAACACGTCGGCATTGTCAGGAATGTTCTGTACCCTGGCAGATTATTCTCAATAATTTTCTGACTCTGTGAAAAGCAGTATTTCATGTTCACATCAACACAGTTGGTATTGGGTATTTGTGCACTGTAAACTGATTGTCAAAGGATATCTACTTGCTTATTCGTTGAAATCACTATCTGAAAATATACATGTGTTCTGTTCAATGGACACAAATATATGGTAAACTATATGCAAATAAGATAAGTTTGAGGCAAGATTGATCTGTCAAACATGTATTTAGTTGTATTTGTGTACTACATGTAAGTGTATTTGTATTTGTATTTGTATTTGTATTTGTATTTGTATTTGTATTTGTGTGGTTGTTTCGCCTGGACTTTTGTGAGTTGTATACTACATATCCTTGAGGACCAATAAATAAATAATAATAATAATATTTACAACTTACATATGATGTGTCACTTGATTCCAATATTTTTATGTATCCTACCTTTTCATCTTTCTTTGGTAAACTTTTTTGGAATGCTTGAAGGAGCTGTGGTGAAAATTCTGCATAGCGCTGATGGAGAAGGGAGCACATATGAACGGCGCAGCTTACATCAGACATCTACAAAAGGAAACATACATATAAAGATGATCAAGGATTTTTTCTTTGAAGTCAGTCTATATAGCTAAATATAGAACAGCAAATAACAACATCATCAATAGCACTGCAGTAGAACTGCATAACTTTGCAACTGCAAAACCCAGCACCCAAATACTTGAAAAAGAGAATTCTTTCAACATATATGACATTAGAATTGTTTGTAATTTGTAACCCTCTACATTTGAAATTGATTTGTAAGCGACAACAGCTAAATGTCACATGTGACATGCTCAGAAGTACATCTTTTATTTGAACACTGTAAGAGCACTATAAAATATTCAAAAGCAAGGAAAGACAGAAATGTGCTTACAACCATTCTAAAGCATTTCCCCATCATTCAATATTTGATTTAAAGTGATATCTATCGGTAGTACCTTTACAGCCATCCTGTTACTTTTGCACACCATGTATAGTATTTGTAAACTACTGGCTCTAAATATGCCAAATCAAGTTAATATACAAGTGCACTAGGGGATTAACTCAACTGGGGAGTTATCCTCTTGATCAAGAATGACAATATCTTGGGTTCTACATACCTTAAATTTAGCTTCAATTATAGCAGCAACCTGCAATTCAAAAATACAAAGTATGGCAATCAAACTACATGTCAAAATACAGCAACTTGCAATAATATGACTAAAATGTAACAATTATTTAAATGATTTCCCAAGTAGTACATTAACAGTATATAATAATGTTATGGCCATGTTACCATTCACTTCCTACTGGTAACAAAACTTTACATATACATGTTAACATGTACATGTTCTGTGAGAGTGTTTTTGTTAAGGGTTGTAAGTTGGTAAACCTGAGTTCCTAAGTCATTTTGCTGAGAATAAGTCAACCTTCCTGTTCTATTTTGACCCTCTTAGGATCTAGCATGAGGTAAAAAGCTATTACAGGTACCAAGAATTGTAAGAAATTCAACTTACTGCTTCACCAATATATTTTGTAAGATTCAGAGAATTAAAATCAGTTGACAGGGATTCTTTATGCTGCTCCGACATAGTTTTCTGAAAAACAAAAGAATTAGATAGCAGCCATTATGAAGAAATCTTGAGAACACCATTGATATCTGCTGCTTAAAAATCAAACTTTGTTTGAAAATGAAAGTTACTGAAATAGGGATATTGTCCCATTTCAAATATTTTACTCTAAGGCGTAAAAAAAAACATTGTGTGGTTCTGATTACATTCAATTTTAAAATAGGTAGGTAGGTAGAAATCTACAAACCAAGGCCAAGGAACTTTGCTTTTCTGTGAATGAGAGTTCATGTTTAATACTAGTAAAAACAAAAACAAAAAAACATTGTAAGAATACTATTTGGTGTGTTTGCTTACCAATTTCTTCACAAATGCTGTATTTTTCTTTAGACTGGAGTCAAGTTTGCTGAAGAAGGTCTCCTCTGGTCGATTTGCTGACAAAAAATATTATAGGAGTGGACTTTAAAAAATAAATTGGACATGTAATGTTTAAGATTTTCTGTCAAGACTGATCCTTTATATCGAAATCTAATTCAGAATGTTTGATGAAAATGTAACACTGGAAAAGACAACTGTATCAAACCAGCTTGCTCTTTTTGACTATAGGATCATAAGAATAGTCAGCTTGACACTGATCTGGGAGTATTTATATGTTCACCATAATATTAAGAACTCTGCCTGATAATATAAAATACATGCATGTAAACAACAAAAATAGTTACCTGCAGCACTCAAGTTTCTTGTTCTTAGGTTCACCTTCACTTTAAGCCTTTCTCTTGTTTCAACCACAATCTCCTTGGCTTGTTTCTGTACCAACAAGAAAATACTACATTAACTTCATGAATATTATGTTATACCTACAAATATGTGGATACTACATTCTTGTGATTATACATATGATAAATGTACAATCATGAATAATAATTATGAAACTGGGTGTATTCTGAGAATTCATTCCCTTTCAATGATATATGGTGACGTGATTGACTTATTAAGCAAATATGTGATGTTTTTTCAGTGATGGCCAAATTTGCAATACATTTTAAATTATTGGTAATGGAAGATTCATGTCACATGAGTCTAGTTATATGCTTTATTCATATTAACTAAATCCTTATTGAACAACCAAATAATGACACTAAAATGAGGTATAAAATTTCCACTGAACACTTGCCTCCTCTTCTCTTTCTCTTGCTGCAGCTTCTTCTTCTTGTCGTTTCTGTAGCAATGAAAGAATACTCATTACAATGTCATTTCACACACAACTAACACATGTGCATCTGAATGACCTTAGCATGCCTGGTATACTGGGAACTGGTGGTACCTTACACATTCCCGGTACACCAGGAACTGATGGTGAAGGGTAAATGAAATACAATGGCATTACCTTTTCTTCTTCTTGTCTTTTCCTTTCTTCTTCTGCTTTTTTCTCTTCATCCAACCTTTGCTGTTCTAATCTTTCTTGTTCTTTTCGTTTTGCTTCCTCTCTTTCTGCTTCCTCTTTGGCTTTATCTATCTTCTTTGTTTCTTTTGACTCCATTTTGCTGTAACAATGAAACATAAATGTCAGTGTCTGACTAAGAAACATACTTCTTTAAGCATATTTGCAGACACTTGAGTGGGCATGTACATGTATATAAACACAAAATTTCCAAAGTTATTGAGCAATTGCAGTTTGACTTTGAAGATGTATCAAGGAATACAAGTACAAAGACAGTTAACTCTGGTAATAATGGGTGTAGGCACTTAAAGGGCTCTCTGTGTACTCAATTGACCCCCACTATGATGGTCAATATCAAAGGTTAGTTGCTCATTTGAAAAATAAACTATTGTTAATGTGCGACTGGACACTTGAATAGCATCTGTATATCATCTGTATATATGTATTACACTTAGGGAGGTAGGAAGAAAATTACGCAATTTTGTAACAATTATGGCCACCATTTTGCCACACAGGTGAGTCATTCTACAATCCCCTTCCAGGTTGTGCCTACTGATGGCTAATAAATGAATACTTTGCATACCTCTTATCTTTGTCCTTTATACTATCTTTTGTTACATCAGTTTTCTCTTTCACACCATACTTTCTTGTTTCTTCTCTTTTACCAAATCCACTTCTGCTCCCTTGTTCATAGTCTTTTCCTCTCTTGAAGTCTTTGTAATCCCTGCGTTCATTTTTCCTACTATGACTGGAATCATATCTTGACTGTGTGAATCCCTTATCACCACTAGCCCGGTTTTTTTCTTTATAGTCTGGTTTCCCCTTTCCTTTATCTTTATCTTGGTTCTTTACACTTTCAGTAGCTCCTCCATGTGTCTCAACTTTCTGCTTTCCATGGTCTTCCTTTGTATCACTTTTAGAGTCTTGGTGTTTTACTGCATTCTTCTCATCACCTTGACCCTTCTCACTACTCTTTTTCACTTCCTCGATATCTTTGACAACTTCTGTTTTCTCCTGCTTGACCTCTTGTTGTGCCTCTTTATCCTCAACATCTTTACTCTCTGTCTGCCTATCTACATCTGGAACTGAGCTCATCTTACATTGGTTCACATTTTCATATCAGTAACCTATAATGGGTAATATTTACAAATACATGTCAGAGTTTGGGTAGAAAATGTGTAAAATCTACCCAGGCTCCCCATATGTTTACCAAAGCCCCCCACATACCACCACCACCACCACCACCAAAATTACAACTTACATTACAAGCAGCTGGGTAGACTGGCACCAGTGGCAGTCCCTCTGGAGTAATTTTAAATCTCATTCTTCAAATGATTTGAGTAACAGTTGTTATTCATTTTTAAATTTGTAAAGGAAAATGTCCTCAATAATTTTGTTTATTGTTTCTATAGACGTAAACATTGAGCCATGGAAGTACATTAATACCACCCATGATTGGTTGGGTGGTACTTTCATGATTGGGCCATGTACATGTAGTACTTGACGCACTCCGTTGGTTAGTCATGACAAAGTACAATACACGCCTAGATTCTGACAATTGTTTCTAGAGAGACATTTTCTGAATCAATTCCAAAAATATTCCGTCTACAACACGGTGAAAGCACGACTATCCGTCAGTGTGTACAACTTCAAGTAGTTGCAGTGTTGTGGACAGCTAACGTTACTTCTGAACGGGATACGACCTTCGCTCAGCCAATTTGACCTTTCACACTCATTTTACTTCATACGACGAGGTTTACAAAAGTGCATTCGTAAGCTTAGTCAAACTTACTGTTACGATCAAATTCTAAATCATGAAATATTTTACAATTACTGTATACATTATACAACAATCCATGTCATAGCACACGTTTGTTTTGGTTTGGCCGAGCCGTTTGCATTGCATCGACAGCATGTCTTACGGAAGAAGTCTCAGTTTCAAAATCTAAGCGGTTATTGGCTAAACAATATAATATATCATCAATGCGTACGTACCTCTTTCTTTTCAGTCCAAAATACACGAAAATTTCCTTCGAAATGAGGAAATTTTCACCAATTTTGTCTATCTTTCGGTTTCGAGGAGAAGTCGCAAGCAAAATGGCTACCGCGTATTTGCGCATGCGTGTTATCCGCGGAGTAAGAATCCAAACTTTGGCGGGTAAGAGAAAGGTGAGATGCTGCATGTTGTTTAGCTGAATTTCATGTCGAATTTACTTGAAACTGTGGAAGTTTGTTACTGTACGAAGTGAACTTTCTTCTAATGATCTATTAACTCTAATATGATAACGAGGTCTTAAGAAAGCGAAAAACTTGGACGAGAGGCAAGTGATCGCGGGCGGGGTCAGCTGTACCATACATGATACACAATGCTACCACTGTACCACCGGTACTAGGCATAGATTAGATAATATATCCAATATTCCAACGTCGGTCTACGGTCTGTGATGGTGCAGTCCCAAGTTATTAGTGTTAATATCTCAAGAAGCCGTCAATATTATGTCCACTCATACCTCTATGCTTATTCCAAGAGGCAATGGCCCGGAAGGTTGCAGAGTGTCAGTAAATGAGGTTCACAGATAATAACATATTTTGTTTTTGATTTGCACCCAGCTGATCGACACTTTGTGCTGTATGGTTGAAATCACAGAGTGGAAATTGCATGTGACAAACTCCCTGGGACAAATGAAGGAACACTCTTTCCATCATTATCTTTTATTTGAAATTTTAATACACTTTCTGCTACACTAACTAAACAAAATGATACCTATAATATTCTTCACAATGATAAATGATTTAAAAATACAATTTTTACTTATTTTGGCTGAGTGCATTCACAAAGCTGTCTCAGCCATAACACTGTTAAAGGCGAGGGCAGCTTCTCACATAGTGTATTATCTTAACCAGAAGGATTACATGGGATCATTCTTTTGTTCTGGACTAAGTTTTGCTATGTTCTGCTAGAAAACTTATTTATTTATTTATTTATTTTCCATCACCAGTGCCATATGGCAGTCACTACAGCTGAATACAAACAATTCACTGCATACATTTAAAAAATACTCTGAAAAAACAACAAGAAGCAACATGGTTAACCCCCCCCAAAAAAAAAAAAAAAAAAAAAAAACAACAACAACAACAAAAAAACAAAAACAAACAACAAAAAACCCCACTGAAAGCAGGATTGAACAAAAGCTAACAAATTAATTCAACACTTATGCATGGACACATTTATATCTAAAACATTTAATTCTCAGAACTATTTACTTAAAAGTTTTATAGTGTGACCAATAAGACCTTGTTTTATAACATTGACACTGTTGTATGGTACATTTAAAAGCAGTCTATATCTGGCAGTGACAGCTGGTTACATAGAACCCATAAAGTAACAGTGGGCACCATGGAATTAAAACAAATATTTTACAAACCAAAACACTCAAAAAAACATTCTACACAAACTAATAGGTGAAATCAAGAAGTTTATATTCGCAATCACACCATTGTGACCATTAAGTTGCAGGGTTCGCACGGTCCTGGAAAACCCTGGAAAACCCTGGAATTTCAAACCCTCCCTGGAAAACCCTGGAAAACCCTGGAAAAATGCGCCCTACCCCTGGAAAACCCTGGAAAATGATCATGTTCAATCGATCGATTAATATTGACGATCGTCATGTCCGTGCTCGAGCCATCCATTCATATGATTCTGAATCTCGTAAATGTGAAATCGCGAAAATATTTTCAAAGTCATTCGCCACGCTGGGTGATGAATTAAAATTCACACCGATTGAACCCAGACAGTCAAGCGATCGTTCCACGAGACACTTTGCCCCACAGACCGTGCGTATTAGTTGAATGGGCGCCGCAGTGTTTCTTTCGATCTTGCATATATTGCTACTCCGTACATCTCCCAGTCGTCATTTCAGGGACATGATATTGTAACAGTCCCGGCCGGGGTAACATGTACAGTAGGTCTGTTAACAAGATTATCGTAACACTGTAGCGAGTATCAAAGCATCATCAACCTCGATTAGAAATTGTTACAAGTTCGGCGCACGAGTCGACTGATACTACAAGCTAGGGCTAGGGCCTAGGGAAGTGCAGTTGAATTTCCGGGTTGTGGAAGTACGGTTGTGACTTTTATTTTGTCGATAAATGGGTATTTGTGTTACATGTTCTAAAAGAATAAACTACTGTTTTATGTTGTCGGTACAGTAACATTCGTCAATGGTCAAATTTGAGTTGAAATCGCGATGTTCCGCAACTCGTGGCATCGGTACATAAACATCGAGACGCAAGCGATGAATGTATTTAGTTATTCATAGCTCGAAATTTCGTTACGTAAATGACGTTTTTATTCAAAATTTTGAAGAAAAAAATTATTTTAGGTGACTTATAAATCTAGTAACATCAAACCATACAATAACGAGGACAAACTTTAGTTTTTGATTTATTTTTCTGGATATGTCTGAATTAGACTGACGAATGCTGCGACTCAATCTTACACGATCAATGCACCAGCTTGACGAAACGGCTACTTAGGGGGTAGGACGGAGGTTTCTCCGTTAATCTTAGCGTGTAAACGTGGTTTTGAAACCAATATCTTGCATAGTGTCGATTGTCTTTAAAATGTTTTGTGACATATGGGAACTGTTGTTGATTTTTCTCGTCCACATCAGACAATTAGATGTCATTCAAAAAATATACTTTAGTGTCAACACCCCTGGAAAATGGCCAAAATCAATATGAATACCCCTGGAAAACTGACGAAAAACCCCTGGAAAGTTCTGGAATTTTGTTTTGCTTTAAGTGTACGAACCCTGAGTTGGTACAGACTTATTAAATATTTTTCACAACCAACTTATATAAAGTAATCTAATACAAATTGAATATGCATGGGCCATGAAGTACATTAATATAAGTTTTACAGGGAAAATACATCTGGATTAAGTATTTTACATTCTTGATTTGATGATTTTCAGTTTGTAAGGCTAAGATGGATGATGACTATGCATTTGATGACTTGGATACTTTGACGGCCCTACTTGATGATGATGACGGTGATGGACCTCCAGGATTTAACTATGATGATGATGATACACCTGTTAGTGCTATGCCTAGTCAAATGTCAACACAGAAAAACTCAAAGAACCAAAAATACAGTGAAACTAATCCAGCAACAGGGTCAAAACATCTGGAAAATAATAGTCATCATGGTGAACCATCCAAAGAAGATTTGATGGGTAAGCACATAAAAAATAAAAACTTTTACAAAAGTAACATTGGCATAAAGTAGTATCACTATCAATGTGTCAAACTATTAAAGGGTTTTAGTAAGGGGCGATTGCACAATGTCACAAGCTCAATAAGCGAACTTTGTTCGTTTAGGGGAACAGGGTCTGGCGTCAATTCGATTACGGAACTTCATTTTTGCACTTCTAACGAAATTTCGAAAACTTTCATGCTTTCAATGGTAACTGCTCTGTATGTAGTACTTCTGAGATGTTGATAAGTTTATAAAGATTTACTTCTAATGTGAGACACAGTGCTGAGATTTTGGTGGTATTTTGATATGTACCACCATCTCAGGTAACCGGATTCATAAAGTTGGAACTTCATATTTACCATCAGGTTTTTACCTAGCATCGACCGTAGTGATGTGACCACTACAATATTCATCATGGTTTACATCATATAAAACATGAAAATGTGTGATGTCACGCTTGTGAATGTTCGCTTAGGGGAGGGGGTTTGGTCCTAAATGAACAATGTTCGTTTATTGAGCTTGTGCGACATTGTGCTATCATCCCTAAGGCTGTCGGAGTTTACATATATTGGGTAATTCCATCCAGATATATTCCAAATATTAATCTCTCATCAAAATATATACACCATCCTGAAAATGTCTTTGTTGTAGTATTCAACTCAGAACTGTACAATGATATATTTTTCAGATGAGCTTAGAAGAATGCAAGAAAGAATGAAACAACTTGAGCAGCAAGTACAACAGAAGGAGAAACAGGAAGACATAACAAAAAACAAGGAAACATTTTCTGACGCTATCTCGCCGAAACCTGACACCAGGAGGAAGAAAACAATAAAGAAAGATGTAACACCGCAGTCTTTGTTGAAAGGTAAGATCAGTGAAACTAGAGTCTTTGTCTAAAGATAAAATCAGCTTATCCAGAATCTGTGATCAGGTGGTCCAGAGTCTTTGTCTAAAGGTAAGATCATCTGAGATCAGCTGATCCAGACTCTTTGTGTTTCACATGTCAAGTAATTATTTTTCGGGTACAAAAAAAGTGAAGAGACAAATTGATTTAAAATTTAAAATGAGTTGTATTCTATCTGATATATTTATGTCTTTTTGTTTTAAAGACACAAAAAGAACATCGAGTACAAGTAAAATCCTTGCAGACCATGATGACTTAACTCCAAGGCTATCTTCAAGTTCAGCTGAAGAAACTAGCCCAAGTCAGAGTCTGTTTGGAAAGAACAAGAAAAGAGCTGCACATACTCCTAAATCACAGCCAAGGGTTGATATGGGAGAGGAACAGAAGAGTGAGTATATTACTCATTGCAATTCTCATGACACAGACAGCCATGTGGCTAATGTCAATAAATTACTACTCACATGGCAATGTTGATTGCCAAATGACTATTATTGTACTCTATCTACAGTGCTATAACACCCCAGATATTGCAGCAGTACTCTATCAATCAACTTAACTGAAAGACAACCATGGCTCATACAATTTGTACTGACTAGGACATACATGTACATCATCACATGTGGACAAACACAAAGGTTGAGTCCACAAAAAGACATTACTATATTCCTGTTGTTCTCATGTGTCGCATTTAATACTACACTTCATGTCAAGTTATCATTGTTATACATGTACATACCCATGTAATATCATGGTTAGTTATGTATATGGAATTTTTTACACTGTCTCTGTGATTGTTATGTCTGACAAATCTGCAGAGCTTTTGTTTTTCATGTTGTTACTGTTTAGAGTTTACCACTAGCCATCTGAAATGTTAGTTTCAGTGTCAAGAAAATACTGATGAAGAAATGGTGAGTGAATGTGTAATGGAAAACACTGCAAACCAATCATTAATCTTGCTGCTAGACCCCTCAGGCTATTCTGCTCACTGTGAAGGCGACAAAGGTCGCTAGTAAGGGCGATAGCGCAGATGTTCCACCCTCATATCTATCTAGACTAACCAATCATCTGTGATAAACTCAACCCAATCTGTTTTTCTATCTATCCTGTACATAGGTACCAGCAGTAGTCCTTATAGATGTAAGTTGTGTGAGAAGAAGTTCAATACCCTAGATAATTACAAAAGTCATCAGTACATGCATAAAAAGAACCATCCATGGAAGTGTGATGCATGTCAGTTGACTTTCATCAGTGAATACGGTCTCAATGCCCATAAGAGAACTCATGAAAACAAAACAACATCAGAACAGACAACTCCAAAATTATCCATGGAACCAGCTAATAACGCTTCAACATTGTTTCCTAAGAAATCATTAGATGGTGCGCTAACTAATGGGCAGTTAAAATCTGCCAAAAGTAATCAATTTAGTGCAACTTTAGTGCCAAAGAAAAACTTGACAAAGACAGATGAGGAAGGAAAATGGACTACTGAAGCCTACTCCCAGATCAGAATAGTGTAAGTTATCACATACTGTGTGCCATGCCTTCATCTTAGCATTACGTGTATGTATGCTGTTTTACTTTTAGTCACACGATTTTGTTTTGTACCCACATTCTTTTGAGAATTTATACTGTTATGTTAAATAATAATCAAAACTCCTTGAAAAGTTAAAGGCCCACCACTAAGGCCTAAAAAAAATATTTGTTTGGTTCCAGTTACCCGACCCCCCACCTAGTTTTTCACTGCCGACCAGAAACTTTTAAAAACTTTTCGAGAGAGAAAAATAATAAAATCGTGAAAATTGGGAAGTCTCACGAGAAATAGTGGATGTGGAAACTGACATCAACTTAGAAAGACAATATGAAACTGTTCTTCCAATCTGTAATGGCTGTACATCTGATAGGAAGAAATAAACAACACAGAGACCACTTTGAAAACAATGGAAAACCTGAACTAGACACTCACACATGGAAAAATATATATAAAATAAAATAAAAAATCTACCTACCCCACCTATTTTAAATTTGAGCGTAATCGGAACCACGCAATTTGTTTTATTAGGCCTAACCAGAAATCCAAGCATAGTCATTTACTGCAGATATAGGTTTAGTCTGTAAAAGTGTAAGATACAACATGTAGTACCAGTACCATGCCTATATCAGTAACATAAAGATACAACATGTAGTACTAGTACCATGCCTATATCAGCCAACATAAAGATACAACATGTAGTACCACGCCTATATCAGCCAACACAAAGATACAACATGTAGAACCACGCCTATATCAGTCAACATAAAGATACAAAATGTAGTACCACGCCTATATCAGCCAACACAACATGTAGTACCAGTACCATGCCTATATCAGCCAACACAAAGATACTACATGTAGTACTAGTACCATGCCTATATCAGCCAACACAAAGATACTACATGTAGTACTAGTACCATGCCTATATCAGCCAACATAAAGATACAACATGTAGTACCAGTACCATGCCTATATCAGCCAACACAAAGATACATGTAGTACCATGCCTATATCAGCCAACACAAAGATACATGTAGTACCATGCCTATATCAGCCAACACAAAGATACATGTAGTACCATGCTTATATCAGCCAACACAAAGATACATGTAGTACCATGCCTACATCAGCCAACATAAAAAGAAGACTGATTAGAGCTGGACGACACAACACATCTTACAGTCTAATACAGATACTCTACTACATTCTGTTGTGATACAGCACAAAAACAAAAGAATAAATGTTCTTCTACCAATGCTGTATGATGGCGCTATTACTTTGCATACCATGTATTGTATTCTCAGTATTTTTTACAGGTCAGAATATAAACAAAAGATTTTTTTATGAACAATCATTGAACCTACATTAGGTTAAAAAACATCTGATCGTTTACAGGACAGGACCCAAACCTGTTTCTCGATATTATCATATACATATAATCACAATATCTGTGAGCTCTGCTTTTGCAGTAATTTTCCAATCTATATCACACTCCAGCACACCTTGGCCAAATAAGGTATCATTTTGGCCAAATGAAGTCACTGTATTTATCACTAGGCCAAACAAGGTCATTGTATTTATCACTTTTGTCAAATCTTTGTATTTATCAACCTGCTCTACTTTCTTGGTCTTTTAATGCAATTTTATATTGAAAGTTGATTGATTTCAAATTGAATGATTTCAACATGGCCAAAAATGTACAAAATATTTATTTCAAATGTAAGTTAGCATTTGATATAGATATGGGTTTGCAAACATTGGTATATATGTATTGCTTTTAGGCCTACCCAGGTCTGGTCATAGCACCATACATATTCAACCTCTGTCTGCCAAACCCATACTTCGACAATCAAGATTAGTACTGAAAACTAAAGTCTTTATTTGCCATGTAGAAATCCTAAGGTGTCCTCAGAGATGATGAAAATGAGAATGGAAGGAAGAAAGATAATAAGAATGTCAGTTATAAAAAAACATATCATTAATGGTAAAATAGAAGGAGACTGGGTCACCATTGGTGTCATCGTCAACAAGATTCCCCCAAAAACATCCAGCAATGTGAGTATTGCACTTTCATAATGCCATATTGTATTCACTTATTTTTCATACTTCACAACATGTGTTGCAGCATGAGTAACATCAGGGTGCCAATTTACAACGGGTAACACTGAAGTAAAGCACTTTCTCCGTGTGCTACACTGTTTATATCATTCATATCAAGTGTAAAAGTATACTTTTTCAATTGGTTCATTTACAAGCCTTGCGTGTGGCCTTTCAAATGTGGTCAATTAGCAAATGAAACAGTATACTTTTACACTTGATATGGATGCTATAAACGATTGTGGTACATACAGAAAATGCTTTACTTTGGTGTTATGGGTTGTAATAGCAACAGAGCTGAAAAAAACTTGAAATGAAATTGAAGTTGATAATAACGTCAGGGTTAAGGAACTAAACAGGAGAAGACAAGTTTTGCATATGTTCTTGATATAAACTGGAAATGAAATTGAAGTTGATAATAACTCCAGGGTCAAGGAACTAAACAGGAGAAGACAAGTTTTGCATATGTTCTTGAGCTATCCTTACTTCAATAGGCAAAGTACAAGCACATAATTGAGGCATGAAAAAAAGGCAACGCTGATTTAGTCTTTAAATGCACCCATTGTTTAAGATGTATATTTTCCACTTGATCACAACCTATGATTGACATTTCTTTATGTCAGTGTATTAACCCTATATATATATTAATGACTGACCCGCATCCTTAGAACTGGGAATAATCCTTTACATTTTAACAGTCTTCCACAAGTTTAGCTAAGTGAAGTGGAACAGTGTAACTTTCAATCATACCGTTTCCCCATTTCTGTTGTAAAAAAATTAATTAAACCTTAAACTGCACAATCTGCAACTAGAGCAACTTCTAAACCGTTTCATTTGATACAATGACTTCTCAATATTGTACACCATGAGGTGTATTGAATCATGTATTGGTAAACTTGTGGGTGTACCTGTTCACATAGCATGGTAAAAAAAACCATAATGACTTTACATTTTACAGAACAGATCCTAAAATCAGTGCCTCCATTAACCAGAGCGTGTTGAATTTGCACAAAAAAATGTAATAATCATTCACAAGATGCAGCGTAACTGAAAGTGTATGGTCTAGCTTGTGCCTCGATATTAAATATTTAAAAATCACTATGATTTACAGGTATTAAGGCAAGTCAAACTAACATGGATAATGATTTAAAACCAACCTTTTGCTCAAGATTTAAACCTGTCACTACAATATCTACATATAAAATCAATCGCTAATTAACGTACATATTTTTATACACAATTAAACCATTTTTAGCAAATATATCTATGGTTACTTGATTAACAGTGTAGGTTTAATAACAATGCTGCATATGAATACTGTAAAAAAAACCAAGATATTTTCTATTTGTGTGCTCATTATAGTGTAATAAGCCATATAATTTACACAACAGGGAAGTATATGTATATAACTGAAACCTTTTGAGCAATGTCCTTTTGAGCAATGTTATTATTAATTATTTTCTTTCTGTGTATCAAGGACACACTATAGCATAGACAGTGCATTGGAGAGAGTGAAGGACATGAAACCTTGGCATTTTCTTTGAAGCGACATGGGTTGGAATATAGTATCACTTTTTAAACCATAAACATTGTCTTTGATTAATCCCATTTCCACAAGCCTGACACTTAGGCCTATGTATAACTTCCTGTGATGTCAAAATCAACAGCAACACGCCGTCTCAGGTTGTCTTGCAAAAATTGATAATCCATAACATAATAAGTCTATCAGCTAGCCCTTGGATGTTCTTCCGATAAAATACGACACACAGCTGAACAACGCTATCGAGGATGGAACATCCGAGGTCTAGCGAATGTCATCAGGATATAAATAACTGCCAATCAGAGAACCGTATTAGCGACAAGCACAAACAGAGGACAATAGCTAAATTTTCATGCATATTCATCTTAAGGAGGGGCTTGTAAAAATAACCACCAATGCGTTAACTAAAATGTGTAAATGACAACGTCTACACACTCATCAAACACAATTACCATAAACTGATAAGACATAGTAATGACATAAATGTGTTTGTCAGCACCTGCATGCAGAGATTGAATATATTAAAGTATATATATGCATATATGGCCCAACCCACCGCTTATCGTAATTTCAATGGAATGTCCGGTCTGAAAATGACATTCGCTAGACTGTTCGGGCAAGCCCTCACATGCGAACTTCGTTAGCTTATAGTTATAGCATCGAAAGAAAGCCCGAACGTCTAGCAGCAAGACTATAACATAATTTGACCAGGTAAACCTAACACATGACAATAAGAGCTAAAGCAAATATTATCACCAGGCTGCCAGACTGGTTGTGCACCTACAGAACACAAAATCAATGTGAAATGTCACCATTTTAATCATTGCATTGTCTTTTGTAGAGTAAATAGACCCTCCACACTTCATTAAGAACAACAGAATTTCTAAAATTACATTTCCCTGCTAAAAAGCATTTCATTGCCTAAAATAAATGGCTTTAAACTTTCTACACAATTCTAGCGCTGTCGCATTCTTCTAGTCTTTGCATGGCATGTCAAGTCACAGGAGTATAAACCAGTTCTAACTTTACATCACATGCTCCTTATCAGTGTCAAAGTGTTAACTTTACAATTGTGAGACTTCAACCCACATCCCTCAAGAAAACTATTGAGTTCCGGTGATGTTTTTTGGCATTTTCCCAGCTGTCCTTTCTCTCCCCAATGTCTACGATTATAGGAAGTAAGTTGGAAGTTTAATGTAGAAGTCAGAATTGATCCCTCTTCAATTAGGCCATGCTTAATGCTTTTGCCCTGTGTGGAAAACTATATAGTTTATGGAAGTGGAATGGTTTATACCACTTGGGAGTTTAAATTTAACATGAAATTGAGAAACCCTCTTTCACTTTTTTATGTGTCGTTGTGTTCAGCATAAGCCATACAATTTATGGAAGTTGAATGGTTTATACCACTTGGAAGTTTAAATTTAACATGTAATTGAAAAAACCTTTATTACCTTTTTCTCTGTGTGTGTCCAGGGAAAGCCATACAGTATATGGAAGTTGAATGATTTACACAACTTGGAAGTTACAGTGTCTCTGTTTCTATTTGGGGATGTACACAAACAACATTGGAAGACTCTGACTGGCACTGTTATTGGACTTCTTAATCCTGAAATTATGAGTAAAAAAGATGGAGTAAGTATCCACCATAGTGATGGTGTATCATGTATCCACATTGATTAAAAAATAGAGCTAACATTTTAAGCAGATGAGAATTGTGGGGCTGAAGATCTGGTCGTAATTGCACATTATAACATCATGTATTTAGCCCCAGTGAGCACAGCTTGCCTGGAGAGATTTATAGGAATGACCCATTTCTGTCTGCCTGTCTGTCTGTCTGTCTCTGTCTGTCTGAATATTTCATATTTCAGATGTCCACAATTACATTTCAACCAAACTTAGCACAAATGTTAGCAACAGTGACACTAGGGTACATATGCACCTATCTTATTTTGTGACCTTGACCTTTTATTACAAAATGGTGACCATGTTTTAAAAATGCACAGTTTGCCTCTTCCCTCCAAAAGCTCAATATATACAAATACCTTTCAAGTGTTCATCCCCTTATTACAACTGCCAACAACAGACCGTGGAAAAACGGAACCTGCTACATACAGGGAAAGTAAACAAATCAAGTGGATTAATAACACTTGGCAAGCATGTTTGAACAGCAGAGACTTGTATTACACACCATGGATTGATAAAAACAGTTTTATGGCCTCTTTATGTGTGCATGAAATGCCACCAGAACTGGAAATTGTTTGTGAACAGAACTATTAGGTAAGGTGGCCATAAAACTGTTCTTATCAAATGATGGAATGTAATATAAGTCTCTATTTCCAACATGCTGTGCCAAGTGTTATTAATCCAATTCATTTGTTTATTTTCCCTGTTTGTAACAGGTTCTGTCCGTCTACGGTCTGATGTCCACAGTTGTATCAATATGAGCTCTCTAATGAGATTTTGACCTTGACCATCATGACTCAAGGTCAAATAGCCGAAATTTGTCTTGCAACCATAACTCGAGCAGTTGAATACACAACACAATGACTCCATTGCTACACCCATATTATGAGAAGTAAGCTTTCTTTTCAGTGTCACCTTTGACCTTGGCCTCCGAGATGAAATAGGAAATTGCTCAATATCTTTTCGAAATTTTGTAGCAAGCGATACCATTCAAGTGTCTGCACTACATGACCACACATTTTGTACCAAGAGATACCATTCAGGTATCTGCACTAAGTGACCACACACATTTCGTACCAAGAGATACCATTCAAGAGTCTGCACTAAGTGACCACACACATTTTCCAGCTGAACTCTCCATTTCCTTCACCTATACCTAAATTTTGTTACATTATTAGCATATTATATTATACCAGTATATTGATGGTGGAAATCGAGGGATC
Organism: Glandiceps talaboti; assembly: GCF_964340395.1. Lineage (NCBI taxonomy): Eukaryota > Metazoa > Hemichordata > Enteropneusta > Spengelidae > Glandiceps > Glandiceps talaboti. The sequence continues at coordinate 9,807,168 of NC_135549.1, read as the reverse complement.
TGATTGGTCTAGACATCGAACTAGCGCGTCTAAAACGAGTGATAATGCACTGCTGGTACGATAATCCACTGCTGGCACGCGTCCAAATTTTGTTCGTCTACGAGCGTTGAGTTGTAGTCCGCCGTGATACTGATAGTGAACTCTTCGAATTGTCAGAGGAGGATTTTCTCTCAATGAGACAATATTTTATGAGAAATTATGAAGGAAATTTCGAAAGCAACCCAGTCATCGCGTATTTGTTCAAATCATCGCCTACTACATGTACTAAGGTCAAGGCGCTATAGGCATGCACGAGATCGGTCCCTGCCTCGGCGCGGCTGGAGTGGAAACATTGGTGAGCTGTCCTGTCCTGTCATAAAAATGAAGCAAGTGAAAGAGGTTACACTGGCCGACTTACCATTAATCTATATAGAAATTTGTCTGGGATCCTGTCCTAGAGTATCAGTCATCAATCCGAGAGGGAAATCCTCAAACCCGAAAATCTACTGAGGTAACTTCCAGTAATATAAATACATTGTAAATATCAACCTGTCTATCATATCACTTCACCGAGTCACGAATTCGGCCGGGAGCGATCGAAGCACGCTGTATTCAATAAACCACTTCAAGTTTATACCTTGAGTCAAACAGGTTGTTTATTCATCACTGTACACTTTTAATGGGCCGATCAATGTACAGATTATCCCTAGAAACGACGAGCAGATAAAATAAACCCAGTCGCTGCACGACGTTCACATTGAGGCCAAGATCAGCTGTCTTGAAAAGCAGCGTTATTGTTATGCAAATTAGACACAGAGGCGCATATGAAACGAGAGAACGTTAGTTCTTATCTTGTTTCTGATATTTTCAATATACTGGTATAATATAATAGCGATAAACCACCCCCTGGGGAAGGTATACCACTCGGTTTTGACCAGTGAACTCAATATATGCACTCGCTATCGCTCGTGCATATATTTCGTTCACTGGTCAAAACCTCTTGGTATACCATCCCCAGGGGGTGGTTTATTGCTTAATTTTGAGTTTATATATATTTTACCTTTTGTATGAGAAAGTTATAATGTATGTTGTGGTTACATCTCTCTGTCCGTCTGTCAGTGCGTATGTCTCTGCCCTTCTTTGTTGCTGTCTGTATATTATTATGTCCCCAAAAACAGCATCAATTCAAATGATGCTTGTGGAAAACGAGGCCTGGCTGTCAACAGACTTGTTCCAAAATTATACTAGAATTGTTTAACCAGGGTTTTGTATTTTCACATACCTACATGTAACTAAAAAGACTATAAACTCAGCTTGTGCCAAAATGAATTTTATCTAGGAGGAAGAAGCCACCATTAAGGTTGACCATCCACAGAAAATAATGATTATGGGAGATTCCAAAGATCTGGGTTATTGCAGGGGAAGAAGGAAAGATGGAAAAACATGCACAATGTTTGTAAACAAGTAAGTTTTATTTTATTGTATAACATTATAGGAAAACTGTAGAACCATGGACTAAAGATCCATGTGTATATATTTATGCAATGTAGGGAGTTAGAATATGGGGTTGGGTTAGGGATAAGGGATATGGCTTGGTAGGACATTGATAAAGGAAAGAAATCTCTTGGGTGTGTCATTGCAAAGAATATGATGCCTTCATCTGGGATTAGATCAGGCCATGTCTGGTAGTGAAAAGGGAACAAGGCTAGGGAAAGAAACCAAACTGGCACTGGTTGGAGTGTTATTACTAGAATTGTGATGCCTTAAATGCGATTAGATCAGGCCTTGTCTGGTAGTGAAAAGGGAACAAGGATAGGGAAAGAAACCAACTGGCACTGGTAGGAGTGTTATTACTAGAATTGTGATGCCTTCATCTGGGATTGGATCAGGCCATGTCTGGTAGTGAGAAAGGAACAAGGCTAGGGAAAGAAACCAAACTGGCACTGGTTGGAGTGTTATTACTAGAATTGTGATGCCTTAAATGCGATTAGATCAGGCCTTGTCTGGTAGTGAAAAGGGAACAAGGATAGGGAAAGAAACCAACTGGCACTGGTAGGAGTGTTATTACTAGAATTGTGATGCCTTCATCTGGGATTGGATCAGGCCATGTCTGGTAGTGAGAAAGGAACAAGGCTAGGGAAAGAAACCAAACTGGCACTGGTTGGAGTGTTATTACTAGAATTGTGATGCCTTAAATGCGATTAGATCAGGCCTTGTCTGGTAGTGAGAAAGAAACAAGGATAGGGAAAGAAACCAACTGACACTGGTAGGAGTGTTATTACTAGAATTGTGATGCCTTCATCTGGGATTAGATCAGGCCTTGTCTGGTAGTGAGAAAGGAACAAGATTAGGGAAAGAAACCAACTGGCACTGGTAGGAGTGTTATTACTAGAATTGTGATGCCTTCATCTGGGATGAGAGCAGGCCTTGTCTGGTAGTGAGAAGAGAACAAGGCTAGGGAAAGAAGTGTGATAAATACTCTGCTGCTAAAACTACTCAAGTGTAGACAATAGAATAATCCTATGCAATCCCCATTTCTCTATAGAGTCAACTCAATCTCATGGGAGTGGCATGAAATAACCTAGAATGTTTTTATATGCCCTGCCTGAGGTTGGGCCTTCTCTGATGGATGTAGTGTACATGTATTCCTATAACAGATATGTAGTATTTTATCGCCTCAAACTTGGACTACCTTGCATAGAATTTATTCCATATATTTACGTGAACATTCATTCTTGCAACACATGTAGTTTTAGAAATATAAGTTACTGATTTTTAGCACAACTGAACAGTGAATTATATATCCATGAGGGTGTGTGTGTGTCTGTGTGACTGTGTCTGTGTGTGTGGACACAACGATTATAGCTCAGAATTGCTAGGTCGATTGATCTGACTTTCGAAAGGAATATAAAATTCCCCTAAAATTCACCAGAGACAGTTTTTGCTAATTTTCAACCCAATTAAGAGTTGTCGGTGGCTGTGTGGTTATACCACTTGCCTCTTTACTGCAGTTGGCGTTTGAACTAGTCTAGATGCCAGTGTGGTATATAATGAGAGTGGAGGTATAAATCATAACAATTCCGTATAGAAACTAGACTAGGTTCACACCCACTCTGGGTTTGATTAAATTTACCATGCTATAAGTAAGGAGAGTGTCATTCAGTTTGACTCTACCGAACAACACAGGTTTACCCGGGTACTCCAGTGTCTTCCTGCACTAACACTGAACCTTCCTCCTGTTATTGGGCAATGCCTGTTGGATGGTTAATAAATAAATAAATAAAAAATTGAAAACTAAATATGCCAACATTTTCAAAATGCTGTTCAGATTGTTAGTACTGTGAAAATGTAATACTCAAGAGATTTATATGCACAAGCCACCTGAGTATTTTATCTGTTAATAGAATGAATATAGGGGTAAATACCTCATTATATATCTTTTTTTCCCACTGTCTGTATATGATGACGTACTTTATGTGTGGTGTTCACGTCATATCCCCAACCAAACTTCAAGTTGTACATCCTGTCTTTTCATAGTGTAATCTTTTTTTAGGACTGAGTGCGAATTTTGTCAATTCCATGTGCAAGCAGCATACAAGAAAATGAGTGCCAAGAGAACTGATCTGCAAGCATCGTGAGTTGCTTTATTCATTACACAGACACTTTTAATGTCATCATTTCTATACTTACAATGAATCATGTCACCAAAAGGTCAACTACAGCATCAGGTGGTCAACATGTTGGTATTATAGTGTAGACATCAAATTTGTTTAAGTTATTGTACTCAAGTTACTGACAGGATCTCAAGAAATCACCACCTAGACTAAAGCCACAAAGACATTTAAGCAGATCTGAAGCAAGGTTATAAATTATTTTTGAAACATATTTTGTTTTTACATTACATAATTATAATATCCTTTCTTACATTACAATGTAGAAAGTGTATATTATTGAAATTGCCAAACAACAAAATTAGTTAAGTGCAAATTGTATTTGTTGGCTCCTTGATGCATTGTGCGAGGGCTTCCCTTGCAGTGTCCCTTGCAGTGTCTAATGCTATGTACATTTGTATATGTCACATTTGTCAAGAAAGGTTGGGGGGGGGGGGGGGGGCCTTGCTACTAAAATTTATATCAATATTAGGTACCATTCTGTATGTATCTGTATTATGCTATTAGGATATTTCAAAAGACATTTCCGGGTTCATTTGAGAGATTGTGCTGTATGCTCTTCTCCATGCTTAAATACCCTGGCATTTTCAGAAAGTAGTGTATTTCTTGTCCTTACATGATTCAGTTTACATCAGTTCTTGATTTGAAGTACATATTTTGATTTGTCCAAAGTGACCCAAGCAATAATATGAATAGAAACTTGTATTGAGGATCAAGATTGTCAATTAATGTCTACCATCTTTCCAACACAAGGTATGTCGGTCCCCAGCCCAAAGTGTTCCGACAACAGCTGAAGAGTGGAACAATCTTCTATGGTGGGCAATCATACACAGCACAAACGTAAGTTAACAGTGTTATTGCTTATGTTTTGTAACAGAGGGGAAATCTTTTAAAGATTTGTCATTTTTAGATGTAACTTTGTTGGGAAACCAAGGTAAAACACTGGAATGTTGGTAGATTTTTACCTACTGTGTAGTATTTGTGACATGAGTCTTGTTTAGTAATCTTCATTTCGCATTGATTCAGAAGGGTTTCTTCAAAGGTGACTGATCAACGTTCAACCCCTTGGTTTGAATTCATTTTGTGACATTGATGTAGCCATGGCAATTCATTATTGAAATTATAGCCATTTATTATTTATTTCATCACAAAGAAAAGGTTGAGAATGTTCAGAAAATGTATGCTGTTGTGATGTATGGTAATATTTAGCTTCATTTACAAGATGTTATGTATATAATCTATAAACTAACGAAAAACACATTGGGGAACTATGATTTAAATAATTATGAAATGAAATATCCTATAATTGTTGTGTGTGACATCACCAATTTGTGCCAGCTTTGTTACAATATGTGCCAAGAAGCAGAACAAATTTCAATTCCTTGAAAAAGAATGCACAACTCTAGAGACATATAGAAATTCTTGTAAAAATATTTTTCAGCGATAAGATACAATCTATTAAACTTCCTAGGATTTGGCATGTTTTTCCCATCCAAAATAATGTTTCAAAACTTTAGAAATGTTTCCATCTGTTATTCGAATTTTAACCCAATGATCTGATCTGATATATGATGCATAGATTAAGGTCAAGATTTTCTATCCAAAATGTTAAGCATGAGGTAATTTCGCAACATGCATCAGATTCAATGTAAATGAATGTTAGAGTTGCTTGTGCATACATGTAACTAATGATAAGTTGTATAATTGTATGAAGAGGACATATACCTCTAACTATCAGACTTTTACATCAAAGATTTCAAGCACCAGATGAACCTTTATACATTATGCAGATATAGCATCTTTGGATCATGTAATAAGATACTGTTGTTTAAAAAATTTGTTATGCCGGAGAGCTGGCTAGGTTCATATTACATATTTCAATACGTCATGTCATATTTCCTAGATATGTTAACATTGCAGTTAAGTTTTGATAGCAACAGTGTAGTATATACTAAATGAAGCCATTGTCAGGATTTGATAAGGTGAAATTTACTTTACAAAAACAAAACAAACTAAAAATTAAAGCATTGCAAACTAAATACATGTACTTGAGTTTCCATACATGTCATATTTCCTAGTTTCAGGATTTGATGCAGTGAATTTGACTTTACAAAACAAAACACAAACCAAAAACAAAGCCTTACAAAATATATACTCAAGACTGTGTTTTTGCAGGTTCAGGCATCTGATGTATTACATTTGTACATTGGTAGAGTTTGTACATAAGGCCCTGTTTTTAGCTTACATTACAAACAAGGTGCAAATGCACAAATTGATAATAATTGTTAAAACTTATTTAGAAAGCAAATCTAATGTGACAGAGCTGGTAAGATAGTTACTGGTATGCTGAAGAAGCTTAAAAACTGAGATCGGTGTCTGTTATCTAAAAAAAAAACGGCCATAGCTTGAAGATAATTTTAATGTATGGGAAATTAATGTATTTTTGAAGTGTCAATTATTTCTACTGTTTTTGTGTAGTTTTTAATGTTGTTGTATTACATGTGTTTTATGTACTAGTATATGGGAGTGTATCCTGCAATAAAGTTGTTATTATAATAATAGCACAACTGCATGCTTAATGGAAGGATTCAAGTTATATGTCATTCAAGTGACATATAATATCCCATGTAGAAACATAAGACTCTTGTTAGTTGTCCTAACAAGATAAATTCAGTGTACATCTGAATATAATATTATAATTCAGTGTACATCTGAATATAATATTATAATTCTTGCCTGGAGCTGTACCGGATGCTAGAGATGATTAACATTCTCCAGTGATTTGAGTCTAGCTGACTGCCCCTTTTCAATACAGTAGTGAATCATTTGAATATCTTTACAACTAACAGATCATCTTCTAAAAAGGAGAAATCAACCAAAGAGAAGAACACATTGAAGAATTTGAATTTATCCAAAGCCAGAGAATTGCAAGCTGCTGACAGAGTGAACATGATGAAAATAAGCAACTTATCAACAAATGAAGCAGCTGAATTCCTGAGTATAGCCAATGGAAGTGAGAGTTTGTGAGTAGAATAGGCTTACTGTCTGGCTATGATGGCACTACAACACCTAATACTGTAAACCTGGATATTTTCACTAAAGACTTATTTTTGCTAATTTCACTGGAAAACAAAAACACAAAAATAAGTAGCGATTAAAATGCCTTCTTGCACATGAACGCAATGTACCAGTCTGGTAATCAGAGAAAATTGGTCTTTGAGAACTTGCTGAAGACTGTAAAATCGCAAAATTTTGAAGTAGTGAAAATATGTAGGTTAACAGTATTATTATCCCAAGGGCTGTTATGTAGCAACTATTTCCCAAGGCTGAAAGCTGAGGGAAATAATTGCTTATAGCGATACAAGGGGGTAACATATGGCTTGTAGAGCCCAAATATGACCAGACAATAAAACACGTTTTCAGGCATTTAACACAATTGACCGTCCTTCCATCAAGCTCCTATGTGCAAATCATTGACAACCAAACATAAATTCATGTCTTATTTCTTCTCGACACCTGCTCCTTTTGTCAACTCAATCACTTCTACAGCTGTTTTCTATGTGTCCTTGCTTGCAACAAGTTTGTGAAGTACTTCCCCCATTTGAATGCAACATCCTAGCATTTTATGAGGCAATTCCAAGCTGCTTTCAGCAGACTGCAAACTCCTGTATGAGTAACTGTTATGTTATACATTTCTTAAGCTGTCCTATGTAGACTTATCACATTATATAGTACCTAAATAAAATTTACAAAGAAAGAACCACATCGAGCCCTCTGGCTTATATGACACAAAGTTTACAAAATTAAATAAATAAATGTCACATGTTTCAGTTGTAAATGAAGTTATCCTCATGTACAAAGTTAGTGCCCTAGTGCAAATAGAAAACAATTATTCCCACTGTATGCCAATTATGCTACTACAGTATATGGGAAACTAGTCCATATCACATGACGTGATCTAAGCCAATCACAGGTATGTTATAATTGGTTGACTTAAAGTTGCTTCACATTGATGATTTTCACGTAGATGAATATACTAAAGTAGTTTTAGTAATGAAACATCCAATATAAATACCAATTTCTCATCCATAGCTGTAATTATATGATATTTATTGTCTACTGTGTTTGCATCTATCAAAAGGACATGCTTTGAAACTGGTATTTTCTCATATTACATGTAAGTAAGTCACTTTTATGAGTTTGAATTTCTGTTTTTGTAGTCAAGATAGGCTTGTTACACCAACTGTAGGATCTCAAAATTTACTTCATCATATGAAGAAGGTAGAGCATGAAGGTAATGTACTTCTTTGTTAAATTAGTCTTTGTTAACAGTGTGCAAATTATCCAGTCAACATCAACATAACAAAGTACAGTTACTTCCAGCCTTAGTAGAAAGACCATTTTCCTCTCTATCAGTGAAAAGAATAATAGTTGTTATTTTTATAGTTGTTATTTATCAATGTTGTATAAGGCACTTTTATCAAAATAGATATTGCATATAAATTGAATTTGAAAGCTTGTTTTTCAACTCATTGTCACAAATTTCCAGCTCACACTTTACTTTGAAAAAAGAAGTTCTCCCTGTACTGTGATAACACACTCTGACGTGCGAGAGCAAGTATGTATACTGCATGCTTGCAATGTTCCTTGTGGTTGAACTTTCACTTGCTACTCTCCTTGTTTCATTTACAGCCTTTATGCTTTTGTTCATGTCACAGAAAAAGGCAATGCTCCTACTACGTAAGCTAATTTAACATGTTTGCCAGCAAAAACTATCCAAAAGTTCCTACATTCATTTGATGGATTCTAACAGTTTTTTTCATCTTTCCATTACAGAAAAAGTCCAGAAAGGCATGATTGAGACAATAACGGCATCAGACTTGTTAAAACAACATAAAAGGGACCTTTCTGATCAGCAGCGTGCACATAAACGTAAACTATCAGCAGCATCAACCATCACCAGCCCAAGTCAAAGTAATGGTCCTATGTTAGGACGAGGACTTCATCAAGGAAAAGACTTCATTTTAGAATTTAGTCCTCCAGCTAGCAAAGGAAAAGCATCAAACAAGAGAGCTATGGTGTGTACTAAGTCATAGAGAGTGGAACGTCTGTGGGTATAGATATATAGTGGAATAAGTAATTACAAATTCAATCATCAATTTTATCATTTTATCATATATATAAATTGCAAACAGAAAGACAGAGCATCAGTCTGTTCCCTTTCTTTGGTGAAAAAAAATAATTGTGTGTTTCCAATATTAAACATAGCCTCAGAAAATAGGGTAGGTAGGTTGGGATTTATTTTATCATTTTAAGTGTTTTTATTTTTTGAAAAATATAATTGCTTCAATCCAAAAACAAACGAGATATCAGTTAGAATACTCCTTCGAGGAGAGTTTGATGAAATATTTACAGGCATCACTGGGTAAAGAAAATAAACGTGTATGAAGGTCAAGTTGACAAAGAATTTCTTATTTTTTTGTTTTAAATGTTTAAAAAAAATGTTTAGGGTAGGCGACCGAAACTAGTATCATTAGGGTTATCGGAAACACCCTTTTTTTATCTTGCCTTAAAAGAAACTTTCTCAAAACACCTGGAATTCATAGTTTATGTTTTTAAAGCTTTTGTGGTTGTACTGATACAGGAACGAGCACGTGCTGTGTTGGTCGCCAAAGGTCCTCTCAAGAAAAATGATCCAAACTCCATTGAAAAGTCAAAGAAATTGTCTGTAGAAGAACAGGCTGCTGTCAGAAAAAGAGTTGAAAAGGATATTGGAGAATCTTTTGAAGAAGGTATGTTTTGCAATGTTCTATATTTTTTTATTAAGTGTGGGTGGTATAACAACATAGGCAAAACTGGAATGTATTGGGCCAAAATACAAAATAAAATACCACCATTTGTACAAGAGCTCAGGGACCAAAAGACATGAACACTTCTTTCAACTGTCTACCCATATACATGTATTAACACATGCCTGTCAGTTAGCACAGTATCATTATATTTGACATAGGCATTTAGGGTCAACATCGTTTTAAAAATTAATTTTGCCAATTAGCTGCACAGAAATAATCTGATGGAGTTGGTTACAATATAGCTGTGTCTTCTACAAAGGCTTTTTTGTTATGAAAGTTTCTGTTTGAGGTGAACAATATTGATCCCTTAACTAAAGGAAAATAATATTTTGGCATTTTGTTAATTCCTATTCAGATTGTAATGTACACCACGCATCTTTCTAGATATGTAACTGATAGAAACAATACCCTTGAACTTTCCTCAGATCATAGGATTATATAAGTAATATTATATTTAATAACTTGCCAGTTTCCATGCATATTATGTTAAAAGAACTTTCTGTGTTCATAAAAATTGAAACATCTTTTTAAATCTCTTGTTTTTTTATTTCTAGCAGATACTCCTGAAGAACAACCAAAAAAGAAGAGAAAATTTTTAGGCACTGATTTGTCAGAGATTGATACAAATTCTGAAGAATTTCAGAAAATAATGAAGGCCAAGTCTAAACATTCTCAACTACTTCATGAGGTAAGTACTTTTATCTCATTGTTAGCAGTTAAACAGTTTTTATATGACAAAAGTAACGGAAATAATATAAATATGGCAGAGTAGGCCTCAAAGGTGTCATACAGTATTCATCATTTTCTTTGAAAAAAAGGTCAGCAATAAAAGAAAGGGTAACAATACAGTTGGTAAAGTCTCCATCAATCACTGCTTAGCAATTTCTAATGGGCATGTGATAATTTCATTTAAACCTTGCACAAAGAGAAGACTCTATCATTGGGGGGGGGGGGGGGGTAAGTGAATTGGATATTCCATATATATGTTGGTCTGTTGATTAGTCAGTATACAGCCATGCATAACATGCAAATGCTAATTTTATGTAAATCACACATAAAGATGAGATACTATAGATTTTCACATGTGTATCACCAAGATTCATTACTGTGATGTAAAAAAATCTATTCTGTGTTCATCGGAAACTATCATATAAAGTATCATGACGAACATTATCAGATTACCTGTTTAAGCCTTAAAAAAATTGTTTAGTTCTGGTTACCCAACCACACATAGTTTTTCATTGCCGACCCTAAACCTTTTTTTTACGTATTTGGGAAGAAGAAGAAGAGAAAACCAATAAAATTGCAAAAATTGTGAAGTCTTGCAAGAAATAGTGGATACGAACACTTTTAAAACTTCTTCCAATCTGAAATGGCTGTACATCTGATTGGAAGAAACCAATAACACAGTGACTGTATGGAAAACAACAAAAAACATAACTACCTGAACTAGACACTCACACACGAAAAAAAACCAGTAAATCTATTTACCCCACCTATTCTACAGTTGGGCATAATCGGAACCACACAATTGTGTTAGGCCTTATTAAGCAATTTCAAATTGACCATGCCCAGTAAGGTTCAAATTCAACAACATTCAAACCAAGCCCAGTAAGGTTCAAAGTCAACTTGTCATTTCTTGTATATAGGTGTGGTTATTTTTTTTACTACTGGCTACTTCACACATATCATGAAATATTGTATAGTAGTATTCACAGGTAGTGTTGAAAATTCTAATCATGAATTAAACCTAGTAATAATTATATAGTTCTTGTACCACTACCAAGGGTTCTTATTACAAGTAATGTTTTGCATGTTCAGACCGAGGTGTTTGACAAAGCCTGACAAACTGAAGAAGTGAACCATTACTCGTAAGTAACAACAACCCCTTGGTAGTGGTACAAGAACATGTTATTATTACTATGTTTAACCGACCTGATAAATGTGTTTAAGGATAGAAATTTTAACTGAAGTTAAACAAGCAAATCAAAATAATTTGATGTCTGTTCAGAAGAAAAAAGAATTCAAGAACATCTATCTCCCAAATAAAGTTCAGTGCTGAATTATTAGAACAGCCTACACGTGTGTGGGATACATCTCAATACCTTACTTCAGACGAGGTTTCATATATCACACCATTTTGAAAGGTTGGGTGTTATTGTGAATTTTTTATTTTAGAAATTTGAACCATGTAGGAAAGTATATTTAATTCATGCATGTTTTACTCATTAACACCTACATGTATCATGCTTGAATTAAATATACTTTCCTACATGGTTCAAATTTCTAAAATAGAAATTTCACAAGTATTAACACCCAACCTTTCAAACAACTTTTGAATATTGGTGACAACCTAATCTACTGATAAGCATTCAAAACTTTCATGTTCATGTATATGTGATATACCGAAAGCCCCAGTAGCTGTTTTATTTCCATGTTTTTGTTTTTATTTTCAACTTGTTCACTGAAGCATGCATGACTGCATAGTGATCTATCAACAGTCCACGAATTTGTGATCAGTTGGCAAACTACCATTTAATATAGTATTACATGGATGTATGTACCAGTAATTACTTACACCAATGCGCGTGCATACTAGTAGTATTTGCACTGCTATACAATCCTGAAAACATTATTGTATACCGTCATTCATATTAGGGCACGAACATTCATTGTACATGTATGTGCAATTGCACAGTATATTTTTTTTATGGAAATTGACTTTCGGATAAATACATTTAATTATAACAGAACCCCATTCCACCTGAGTTCCAGTGTGGGTACTCAGGTATTTGCACTCGTGCTTGCAGTATTTTCTGATACATTTGCACTTCCTTCCCTCATGAAAGTACAGCTGTACAGAACATTGCAAGCACTTGTGGAAATACGCCACACTTGCACATGTGCATTATGGAGTTATATCATAGTACATACCAGGTTGTTGACTTTTAACATATTGATATCAAGTCAATGTACACAATACAATCAATGATTAGTCGTGTTCTTCTTATGTCATCCACAATTTAGCTGTGGTGATATGACGAGTTTACTCCATTGTGCATGAGTTTGCATGGTATCCAACAGTGTCTTTCCGCTCATTCCAGTTTCCTTTTCAATGATCATTTTCAATATTGTGTTTGGCCATCCATGAGGTAATCCAAGCAATGAGAAGGGTTTAATATACTATTTCCGGTAAAAGTTTCATGTGTATTGTTTTTCCCTGTTTAGGTTGAAGCAGATCTTCAGGATAAATATTTCACTGAGCTGGAAAAGAAAGAAAAATTAGAGACAAAAATGGCATCTATTATGGAGAAAGTATGCAAAGTAGTCACCTGTCAGCAGGTATGTGCAATGGATAGGCAAATATGAAACAGGTTCAGAGGATGGACTATCGTCTTTGAGCACTTAATGACCCCCTACGCTGGCAACATAGTATGTTATTTGATTCAAAACACAGTAACAGGAATTCATAAAATCTACCAGTTGGCTTGTCAGCCCCATTGACAACAGCAGTCAGAGTAGAATTCTGAGGGCAGACTCACAGAAATGTTAGTACTAACACCACAGACCTCAGATGATTGTTCATGTACTCTTTGTATAGAAATAGAAATAACTTTACTGTCCATAGTGTAAACTTTGACAATCGTTTCTAGTCACTCACGACAAAAACAAATGACATATACAATAATCAAAATAATAACAACAATACGAAAAGGAAATCATAAAAATAAAGCACTGACACTGACTAAAATTACAGACATTGCAAAGTGCTGATCAACAGCAGGTAAAAAAGTGACAGGGTAAATTAAGAGATCTAGGATGAAATTAAAAGTAATTAGGTGTAGCCATGTTAATTTATAAAAGAAATTGAGTGTTGACCTTTTGAGACAGAGAAGTCTGGGAATGTAGTGAAAGAGGATGAGATATGACAGGAAGGATAGGAATTAATAGGCCAAAAGGGTATGAAATGAAATGATAGGTGTGAAAATGGAACAAAGGATGTGAAAAAAAACTGAGTGGAAATAATGAGAAGTTACTATAGGAACAAGAACACTTATAACAGTAAACCAGACAAACCAACTCTTGTCATAACCATATTGAATTTGTATACTAAATTCATTTATATGAACCAATACTTCATGCAAAAATGATGACACAGACAGAACCTAAACATTGATTCCCTTAGGGAGTTACACATGTTTGAATTTTTCAAATACTGAATCCTCACGTGAGTGAGTTATTATATAAATATTAATTTGATCATATAATTTGAATACCAAACCAGGCTGAAAATAAAATTGATAATATAATATAATATAATATAATATAATATAATATAATATACCTTGCATTTATGCAGTAGATGCCTTTACAGCACATGTACAATTTTGTTTTGTCATATACTCTGCAATGTTTCATTCCAGTGTAAGTACACATACTTCAGTCCTGCTGCCAGATGTAAAGCAGAACGTCACACCCTAAAATGGCATGAAGCTAAACAGAGGTTCTTTCACTGCAAAGATTGTAAAACTAAGACGTTTTCCTTTAACAAAATTCCAACGTCTAACTGCAGGTAAGATTCCATGCTATAAAAAGTTAATGTTTAATACTCTTTTCCTCAAGCTTATTCTTCAGAGTTCAGAGCATGCTTTACATTTTCTTTTAAACCAGATATGAATTTAAGTTCCTCACAGAGGCTACTTTCTTGAGTGTGCAGGTTGAATTAAAACATTGATCATAAGGCAAAAAAAAAAAAAAAAATTGTTCCTGGTCAGCAGACGCATCACTTAAATACCCTAGCATCAGTCTTTTTTGATTGTCCAATTATAGTGACTAAGAACTCTGGAAACAGCATTGAATGCTTCTTGTATATATACTGTGACGTTATGATGCAAAGTTTTATTTATTTACTGTTTACATTCATACATCTTTTCTCGTTATTCAGAAACTGTGGAGGCTCAAAATTTGAAAGAACTGGCATGTTGACTGTAAGTACATTCATTTTGCATACAAATAAGTATTTTTGGTTTTTGCAATGTTCATATACAAAAAGCAGTTTATATTGCCATGAATTAACTTAACGTTACAATTGTATAATGTCTCTTGTGGTCTTCCGGTATTAACAGTCATTTTCTCTCTTAAGTGAAAATTAAATTCCCTTGAAAAGTAATCCACAAAAATTATTTCAAATATTAAAATTCCTATGGTTTTAATTATTGATCTTATTCTTCTCATCAAATTGTAGGAGAGGAAAGGTCCAAAACTTGGTAGTGAGACACTTTTACTTCGAGGTGAAGAAGAGAAATTTATCTAGTGACCACTTTATGAGGAAGTGAAAATGTTCTCATGTCCCAATCCCAGCCACTAGTGGGCATGCTCCACTGGAAAATGTCCTCGTGGCCCAATCCTAGTCACTCGTGGGCATGCACCACTGGAAACCTGCTCCATAAGAACAAGTACTTTTGTATTCAAGAACTCAAAGTGAGGCCTTTCTTGGTTTACAAGATTGGCCAAGTCAGGTGTTTATTGTGGCTGTTTAGAATTGAAATGTACAGTGAAAATTTACCTCCTGTAAGAGTGAAGGGGTGGGGGGTGTCATAATGTTAAAGCTTTATCAGTATGTCTGTTATGTCTGAGTATAAATTCCAGTGCAAATTTATGTACCTGTTCCCTTTATGGTAATTGCAAGAGATGGTTAGGTTTTCGTTAGAACTTTGCATAGTAAGATAGTCATGTGCATGAATAATCAAAGTATTCTCCGTCTCCCGGCAGATGTCAAATTAACTTAATTATAAGTATATTATATACTGATGACAACTAAACCTATGCTTTATTTTCCTTTGTTTTTGGTGTGTGCTATGTAAATGTAAATTTAGCGTTCAATGGTAATGAGTCACACATGTAATTATTTATGTTTCTTAAGTACAAATACTGTAACTTGCTAGATATGTCAATAATACAAATACATATGTCTATAGACATGATTGCTATGACAAACATAATATAATATTACCATTTACAGGATATATGATCAATTGTTCATCTGAGTTTCATCTCATCTGATGGGTGAATGCATTGCTTGATTGATGAGAACTATATATCACATATGCCCAAAATACATGATTGTTGTGGCTTGCATATTACACGACTTATTTGCATATGTAATGATATTGAACAATTAGGTGATATATCATCAAACAAAATGCTTAGAATTCCATCAAATTTAGTAGATATACATGTATTTATGATATGACACATGTCCTATGTTCTTTAGATATAATCCATGCTATTGCTACTAGTATGTAACATGAATCATAACCTATTTGCATATACTACTAAAACCTTGTATATCCAATAGATTCATTCATTTTTGCCAATGCCATTTATTTTTGTTTACATCAGTTCAGGTAAGTAAAACACATTGGAATGTTTATCTTAGCATTAATGATGAATGTGCATGAATAAAGAACTCTTTTTTCTTCTGGCTAATAGATCTGGCCAGTAGCTATAAATTGATTAGTCCACATCATTGTTGTATGTGTTAGATTACACAATTGTACTCTAGTGTCTTATATGACAAATGCCATATCTGCTGATGACTGAATGTGATACTTGCATGTCCCAATCAAGCTTGTAATAATTTACCAATTACTAGTATTATTATTGGCAGAGCCGTCGTGAGTTTTTCGACAAGCAACATGTTTTATAATTGAGAGTTCACTCACATTCCAAAACCTGTTTAAAAGAACATTGAAAATTGAACAGCTGAAATAAAAACATTTAATTTTGTTGTCATAAAACTGACATAAATTCCCTTAGAAAACTTAGAAAAAATATTGAAATTTCAAATTTTTACATATTGAAAATTTGATCACAATCCACCACTCACTTAGTCATGCAATGGAGGAAATAGGAATTTTTTAATGAGTGCATTCAAAAGTGTAAAACTGTCCTCAGTGGCAAATCTGTCTGTTGAGTCAATGAACCTAATGATTTTCACTCCATCTGAAAGGACGCCACCTGCTACTATAATTCTTTATTTGGACTGTAACAGTGTTGTTCAAGTACATCATAATGACACGATAATACATGTAAGGAGAAATTAAGTACAGGAAATTACACTTGTGAATTTCATGAAGGCCAACCTGAGGGAGGAGGATATATCACAACAAATGCATATGTATAAATGTAGGTGTCTAGCTTACTAATACTAGTTGCACTCAAGTCTTGTAGTTGTACAAGCTTGCACCTACTTAAAACATCGATCTTAAAAAAATTCACAGACATTCTCCTGTTCTACCTGATCAATCAAACATTCACTGGAAATCAAGAGATTTTAAGCTTAATTTAAAGTTGCACTATCTGCAACTGAACATATTTTTTGAAAATATTGTGTTAGATACAATAACTGACTCATAATATCATACACCCTGAACAGTATTGAATCGCCAGTGGTGGGTGAACGTATTTTGTGAAGCTGTATACATGATAAATCAAATTTATTTGGGGGCTGCACCCAAAAATCAGCACCCTCAACGGTAATCACAATGCAAACCTTTCATTACAATATTAATGGGTAAGATCAACCATGTATTAACTTGTACAATGTCTGATTATTGGTATTTTAACACTTTCCGATGAATAGATTGTGGTTTTCAGATCGAAAAACGATACTACAGTTACAAACTAGTGCAGTTTTAATACCAAGCTTTCACTAAGATTAAAACTTGTTACTACACTGTCTACCTACAGAGAGTATTACCAGTAATTAACAGGTAGAATGTCTTCTATAAGTAATTGACCAATTGTTAGTGAATATTTATTTGGGTATTTGATGAAAGAAATATCCCACTTTCAGCTAGTGCAGCTTTAATTTGTATATGTGCTATCTTTATGTTACTTTATTGTAAGAGGATGACCGGCAAGCTGGCTTTCAGCTAACTAAGATAGACTCAAACTATGGTTGTAATAAGTTGATATAAGCTATTATAGGATGTTGATGTACTTAATACACTCAGTGCAATGATATGTTCTACAGTCAGGCTTCCTCTTTCATAAAAGTTGAAATAGACTTAATTGGTAAATATTTTCCTGAAATGATAATACAGATCTAAATCTGAAAAGATTCCCTTTGGGGAAATGATAGCACAACTGTGTTAGGGTTTTGAAAGTGTTTCTGCAGATAGCTTGAATTGATGTTTGCAGGAATTTATGGTTCAACAAGAACCTTCAATTTTGTGTTAGTTTTCATCATTTATGAAAAATAAATGTGCACCCAATGTAGCCTGTCAGGTTTTATATATTTCATACATATATGAAACAACAGCAGTATCCACTGAATATTAAGAAATCATGAATCAATTACTACTGTAACAGTTGTTTTTGTAACATAATAATAGTGTTGTTTTGTAAATATAATTACTTCCTAATATTAATTTTCAGAATTGATTTTGTTACGAGCTCACTTTAGATATAATGTATTTTAAAAGATGATATAGTAAAAACCTTTTGAAACATCCTAGTATACTATGTTTGAAAAGAATGTCTGAATAAAAACTTTTATATCTCATCATAGATCTCAATATTAGATTATTATTTTCATAAATGTAACTTTTCTCTCTTGACAAGTGTTAAAGATATGGCAAAATATGTTTTGTGTTTGTGTGTGTAATACGTGTATTCTCATGGAACCAAACCCAATTTCTGCCAATTTGTTGCATTTCTATGAAATGGTATTGAGATTCAAAGTGAGCTGCTTCTCAGACTAGAGAGACGAGACACCCATCAGTTTCTTTAAAAATGATGTCTAAAGGTAATGTGGAACCAGAGCGGGAGATAAATATATCATACATGCAGTTCTTTTGGTGCTCACATAGCTGAAAACTCATATTTGTAGTGAGCAATCGTGATCCACTTCTTAACTCAAGACTGTAATATGCAGAGACTACATTCAAGTGTCTATATCCTTATTTTGGTGTACACTTTCTTTTGAGATCATGACCTTTGACCATGACTTTAACTTTCAGGGCCAATTATCAAAATCCAGCCATTTCCTTCATATTAGACACTTTTTAGAATTTATTGGCACTAATTTCTTTTAATTCATGTTTTCATTCAGTCACATAGATGTAAAGTACTTGAGGGGTGCTATATCTTCTATGAAGACTTGTACTTAAAAATCAATGTTTACGGCATAACTCAAAACGAATAATACATAGAGACTCTGTTTAAGTGTCTACCCCACTATTATCAAGTACACGCTTCCTTTTAAATCTTTGACCTTGACTTTTAGTGTCAATTATCAAAATCCAACAATTCCGTGCCTTTTACAGACACATTTGTTGCCAATTTGTTTTAAATCATGTCCACAGGTAATATAGGAGAAGAAAAATATACACAAAGTTTACTTAATGCTCATATGACGTCTTACTGAATAGCAGCCATATTTGGAGTAAAAAAATCAATATATTACTGCACATCTAAAAAACTTTGATACATAGAGGCTCAGCTCAAGTGTCTAACCCTATACAATCTCATGCAAGTTTTGTTGTAAGACAATGGTTTTTGACCTGGGTCAATTATCAACATGAAGCTGGGTTGTTCTTTTTACATATTGCACAGTCTGTAGCATTTTCTTGTGTCTAGTTTCTTTCAAAATGATGTCTAACGGCAATGCGGAACAAGAAGAGGAGAGAAATAAATAACACATGGATTACTTTCGGTGCTCACATGGCTTCTTTGCAAAATTTCCAATTTGATGGAACAAGTTATCAAGGTGTTGTTTTATCACCCATAATTATATGCAAGTTGGCAGAAACACGTCTCAGAGAGTGAAATCAGTAGTAACTGTTGTGGGAGGGGGATTATTTGTACAATATATCAGAAAGAAGACCTAAATCTGTACAAGGATAACTAAATCATTTGAATTACAAGAGCAAGCCTTGTCGTCGGAATAAGTAAGCGCTCCCTTGTTAGTGAAATAAAAACACTTAAAACTCTGACATTTCATACTTTCACAAGTTTATGATATACGAAAAATGTCACGGTCCTTAAAAGACGATATGTGATACTTATATTCAAATATTTTCTGACGTGGTGTTTCTAAACCTTTACCTGCCAAAAACAATTTTCACACATATTCATATTTGTCCTGGCATTTACCTTAGCCTATTCCCCAGGAGACAACCAATTCAAACTGCGTCAGAATCTGACCGCTACAGACATTATATACACAGTATATTCATCTTAATTTGTAAAGTAGAGTCTTGAGTAACACAATAATGCTTGAACGTGCTAAACGATTCCGAGATAACATTTATTCGAATCGCAAGCATTTCTGTCGCTATCTTCCCATGCATTTTTGTGTCATGACCTTCAGAGGAGAAGAAATGTGACAAGCAACGCACTAGCAACAATGGCTGATTATTGCGATGTCGATATCAACAACTACCGGTACACTATGGTATTACGTTGTCCCTGAAGGGAAATACACCCAATATGCATTCATACCTCAATCAGGAAATGAACTATTAGTGGGTTTTCACCTAAGCGTAGACGAACGATATATGCAGACGGACAACTATTGATATGCAAATACGAACGTAAGCATGAATAGATGCCACTTATAAATCGACTGAAACCTCATTAATCTATTGACAATATTTAACGTCTTCAGCCCGAGTGGGTGAAAGACAATGTTTCCTTTGTCAAGTAACTTGCATTTCATTATCACAAGCTAACAGATTTGTCAATACATTTCTTGTACACCTGTTTGCAGGTGTTAATGAATTAAAAGAACATGGCGATTGGTTGATGGGCTTGGAATTGCAAGCTTGAGACGAGAACGTATTGATTTTGCATGATTTGAACCATCTGTTCACTTTCCTTCTAATTCTTTTTAATTATAGAATTCATGTAATATGTTAGAAATAGTTATCATAGTAATTCGAACACGTGCTCCAGGGAATTGTGAAAAAATGGCCGGGTGCGGACGTGTTATCCGGGTTCCTGTGACACGTACCGAACGTCAATTGATTTTGGAAGCTATGGGTCAGTATGCTAACAATTGTCAACTGATAGCAGATCATGTCCGTGCAAATTTACACATTCTTTCTCGAGATGTGCAAGACATTTACATTATTCGTTCTGCTACTGTAGTAAGACGTAGAATAAGGGATGTTGTCCAACGTCATCAGAACAGGTCATTGTTCGCACAAATAGGAAACGACCAGAATTTATGACAGGGTGGACTCGGAATATTGTGATCATGTTGAACACGTTATGATTATTGATACCTTGATAGCCAGTTATAAAGGATGTATAGTGTGTTTCATAATGGTGCTGGTCGACAATAACACAACAACCCGATCGTCGAATACATACGTCATGACTACATCAATGTTTGTTAAAGTTTCACAGCTTTTTGCAACACTTTTGGACTAGAGATCGGTTATTTGTTCCCGGCTTCTTCGCCTCATTGGCTTCATGCATTCACAAAACAAGTTACTTGACTGTGCAGACAGGGAAAAAAATAGAAACAAAAACATGATATCCTTATGCAAATAAAATGCGACGTATAAATCGACGAAACTCATTATCTTTTGACAATATTTAACGTCGACGAAAGTGGACGTATGCAAATTTTAGAACGAAAACAGACGAAAACACATTTTAGAACGAAAGCCGACGAAAATCTATTGTTATGCAAATACAGTGACTTATAAATCGATTTGGCCGACGAAAAGCTCATTAATCTATTGATAATATTTAACGTCGACGAAAGTGGACGTATGCAAATTTTAGAACGAAAACATTTAGAACGAAAGCCGACGAAAATCTATTGTTATGCAAATACAGAGCGACGTATAAATCGACATGGCCGACGAAAAGCTCATTAATCTATTGACAATATTTAACGTCGACGAAAGTGGACGTATGCAAATTTGAGAACGAAAGCCGACGAAAATCTATTGTTATGCAAATACAGAGCGACGTATAAATCGACATGGCCAACGAAAAGCTCATTGATCTATTGATAGTATTTAACGTTGACGAAAGTGGACGTATGCAAATTTTAGAACGAAAACATTTAGAACGAAAGCCGACGAAAATCCATTGTTATGCTAATACGTGCAACGGATAAATCGAAATGACCAACGAAAAGGTCAATAATCAATTGACATATTTGTCTCCAACGAAAGTTGACGTATGGAAATTATCCTGACAAAGACTAAGTACAAATAACGGTAAAAGGTTGCGCAACTGAGCTGCTCGACAACCTACTGGGGGGGGGGGGGGGGGGTTCCAAGCTTGTCGAATTCGAAGTAAGCTTATAACTTTGTTATGCTACTTATCCTCTCGAGTTTCACCTGCGGCAAAAATAAAGTTTCATAAACATATCTTGTCCAATCCGTTGAACAAACACAAAACATCAATACTAGTAGTACTCTCGGTTAAAACAGTTGTTAAAGGCTTCCTTTGAAAGTAGTCAGGGTAGATAACTGATAAATACAAGTCAAAATGAGGAATGGTCGTTAATTGCCGCAAATATTTTAAGTTGAGGGGTAGTACTTTCTAATGATTAAAACAGAACAATCACAGACGTTAGAGAAGTCTCCAGCGTATATAGTAAAATACAGATACTTTGGGAAGTTAAATTAGAAACAAATGCGACGTTTTGACCAGGACCATGATTTCATTTTCAGAAGATGGATTGAAATATCGGATTCGTTTCAAAATAGCTGTATTGTACTGTCCTATTGACTCTCTCGGAACAATTAACAATACATTTTCTATTCTAATTATTGTTTTTCGCTTGGCTATTACAAATGCACCGGTGTGTATTGAGCAGTTCTACCAAAATATAGCTCTGTCATATACAAACCAAATAGAAATATTTTTTGGTAAATTTCACCCCAAACATTTCAACTCTTTTTGTTGTGATACACTGCATAGTTTATTTTCCATTAAAGATGGTTGAACTGGTTGAAATTGACACTTCAATATTTCAACGGACATCTCATAACATTAATTTGCATACCAACTTGTACAACGTCAGCTAATGATGTCACAATGGAGAGGAATTGGCATGAGGAAATTGTCACCAGTGAAATTTTACTCAGCTGATTGTTCTAGTGTGCTCCTGGCTAAATTAGTGCTTCTACAGGTGTACACCCACTAAGTAATTCATTGACAATAGCGTCTTCGACGAAAGTCGACTTATAGAAATTAACATGACAAAGAGTAAGTACAAGTAATTGTACGATATAGTTGCGTAACTGTGCTGCTCGACTACGTACTGGGGAGAATCACCAGAGCTTGTTGAATTCCAAGTACATGTATAACTACAACTATCTTTTACTACTTTTACTCTGGAGTTTAACCTCTGACAAATAAAGGTTGGCATAAAAACTGTCTTGTCAAATTCATGGAATTAAAACAGAACATAAGTAGCACCATTACCGTTCTTCACTTCCACTTTGAAAGCAACCAGGCTAGACAACCTACGAACGCATGTCCAATGAGGATTAACGGTTTATTTCCGTGAATATTTCGACCTTTTAATTTTCATGGTTCGTACTTTCTAATTATTAAGTCAGTAAAATATTAGATCTTAGAGAGAAGTCTCTAAATGCCCTTGCCAATCAACACAGTTCTAGTACTCTTTGTCTAGTTACAGTGTAAAGTTTGTCTTCCGTTAAGGATGATTTAACCCGATACTTCA
Source organism: Glandiceps talaboti (assembly GCF_964340395.1). Taxonomy (NCBI): domain Eukaryota; kingdom Metazoa; phylum Hemichordata; class Enteropneusta; family Spengelidae; genus Glandiceps; species Glandiceps talaboti. The sequence continues at coordinate 9,783,943 of NC_135549.1, read as the reverse complement.
ATATTTCAATGGACATCTCATTATAATTTGCATGCCAGAGTCTTCCAACGTTAGCCAATGACGTTACAGTGTTCTAAAGTTGAGAGAACACCTGTTTCTAAAACCGCCGGCGACTGCTGCAGTGTCTGAGCAATACCACAATTTTTGATTGGTGGAATCTAAAGATTTGCATATAGAATTACAGATGGTTTCAATGACGTTAAATATTGTCAAAAGACTAATGAGTTTGTATTGTTGTTTAGGTCGTGTTCAGTCAGGTTAACGTCCGTATTTGCATATGAATATCTCATTAACGAGGGGATCGTAGTTGACCGTCGGTATAAGTGCTTAGGTGAAAACCCGCTATTAAAACAAAGATGTTATAGTAACAGAAAGGGTTACTAAAATTTTAAAATGTCAGTTAGGATAGCAGGATGGTGTAATAGCAATATTCCTTCACGTCTAGTGTCTGCAAGTGGCCCATGAGGTTTGGGTATCTGAGTTGAGAATGTCATTCGCCACAACTGTCAATCCAGATAGTCAAGTCTCTGGGCTAAGACAAAGTAGCCCTCCTGAAGGAATCATGCATGGTGAATAATAATTCCAAATATATACAAATACAGTGTCATGACTATTTATCTGCACTCAGGAGTCATCAATATTCAGTGTTCATCTGATACATATGAATACCTGCTAAATCCCATGAAGCACCAGTCATGTCTTAAATTCCCGCGCCAAATAGTGTCACCCGGATTCTCCACCATGTAAAATGAAGGGTAACCATATGATTTGGCGCGGGGGAACATCGTCTGATTAATTTGCTGCTTCGATTCCCCATTACTATTTCCTAATCACAGCTGACGACACAACAGTGGGTTGACAAACACATTCAAGATAAAGTAAAAATCATGTTTAGTGCAGAAAATAATAAATGCAATATGAGCAGTATCGGTAACGAGTTTTGACGAATGAATGAGGTGTGACAGGCAATACAGATTATGAGTTACTGTACATCTTCGAATAACAAATTATGTAACTGATAGGGTGTGTGCATTCACGTGTCGTCAAACACTTCTCGAACCGTAGACGTCTGTATCACTATTAAACTACACATCGACCACTATGACAACGATGAAGGTGATTCATAGATTTTCAATTAGGTGTTCCCTGATAATCTCGTTAAATTCATGTGTATATATATATGAAATCATGAAATAAATCTCCAGAACCCAAAGTTTATGAAAATACTTGTACCTTTAATCAATCATTTGCATTTAAGGTAATTAAGCTTCAAATTTGATATAGTTTGAAAAATACGTTCAAGATGACAAAACACAAGACGTCTCATAAATCTTGTTGATGTAGCTTTTAATGAATCTAGATCAATCATTCTTGGTAAATAGGCAATATCCTAAGAATGTAATCTTCAAAATTGTAGATAATTTGGTACATACAACAATGATAACAAAAGCGCTTGTGTCCGATATTGCTTAATGATGTAGATTTCAATCACACATTTGCATTATCAATGATTGGTAATTTAGGCAATATCTTGATGGATGTTTCAAATTTCATATGGCCTGGTACATTGTGTATACAATAAGGACGACAAAACGCACATGTCCTATAAATTCTTAACAATGCATACTTTCATATAAACGTTCATATAAACAAAGGATTTACGAGTAACAAACCAAGTACGGAAGACATTCAGTTTACATCTGGCCTATGTAGAGTTAAGATGTAACCTAAATGACCACTGAAGATTGTTATGATTTATTTCAAAATTAAGTCACTGTACAGATAAAGTATAGTTCCAAGGGAAAGTTTTTATTTCGTTCTTAGCTTAGAGACTTGTATTCTTACTGTATCTCGCTATTCAAACCAATGGTAGCTGAAAGACCGCGACATCAGTATTTAGTTTATTTCACTCACTGGATCCTATATCTCATTGGTTTGTTTATCAGTGGAGGATCTATGACCTTATAACACTGTAAATAGATTTCCAGGTTATTCTTCAGAAAAATAACCATTTTGCTGATTCAGAATCAGATACTGATTGTAATATCATCTCGACCCCAGAGGCAGCATTGAGAAACTAAATATTGTCGAAAATTAAGTGAAAAGTGAAAAGTGAAGTTTATTCCAAATTAACATTTTGGTTCCATAACATGCCAGGTGTTCATTTATTAGTAATATTCTTCATGTGTCCTGACACTCCACAATCCTCCTAATCGCATTTATCTGCATTATTGAAAGCGAACATAATCACTTAAAGATGTTCAAAGAGTGGGCGCAGTTTACATTTACATTAGAAGTGGAAGTGATGAATGTACCCAAGGAGCTACAAGAGAATTGGAAATCAGCAAGGTAAAGAATTAATATAATTTGTGTAAACACCCATGACGTACATTTCTGATGACGTCATATCACTTATAACAAAACAGTTCCTTCTGCCCCCCCCCCCCCGCCCCCACACACACACAACAGTTAGTCATACAGTGTTAACTAGTACTAGTAATACAATTGCCAAAATTTTAAAGTTTTGCTTCGTTTGCTCTTTCTGGTCCATCTTTCTAATGTGCTGCCGAAATCTTATTGTGGTGTACTTTCCAGCTATACTTATTCACACCAGCTTGTAATTCTCCTATAGCTTGGAGGTAGCCTGATTGTGCTTTTGACCCAGCTCTTTGAAAGATCCCAAGTCGTTTGAATTGAAATTGTAAAAGAAAAATATTGGATTGAAAGATCTCTTTTTTAAAACCAATATTGTTTGTCATGTCATTCAGTAGGTAGTAGTGATGTTATTATCAAGTATTAAGTTTATACATAATTTTTTGCTGTACCCCAACTTGTCCCAAGAGAGTTTACATTGCACTACACTTTCAGATTATGCTATGTAGCTATAATATAAACGTTTTATGACCGTATTACATGATACATGTCAGAAGGATCATAGAGTTCCTATGAATACATCATCGTTGAATTATGTTCCATCCATAAAACGTGGAACTGGTGTATTATGGGGTTTATCACAAAGTCCCTAAATTTGCAAGTAATGGTGTTTTTAATGACACCATCCTTTACCGTTGGGGGTATGCACGAACAAGATTTTAGTTACAAAGAATTGAAACACCATTCTTGGCAGTCTACCATTAGTTAGCCTCGCCGTAAATACTACTCGTCCCTCGTTTGGTATAAATGGACAAAACCATTGTTTCCATACCGATCGCACCGTGTACACAATTGTGTGTTCTGAGTTCACGAGTTCATGACAAATTTACTAGCGGTGGAATTCTTATACATTGTATTTTAACAATATAGCGGGAATACTATCGTCTATTCTAAAATGACATGTATATGTAGCGTAGATGCACTTTGAATTATTGCTCGATAAACCGGTGTGTCAGTTGTGCGTAAAGAATGAGAGTCATAAGAATATCTTTAAAAAAATAAACGATACTCTAAATTTGGCGAGATCTTTAACAAAAACGTATCGCATGTAAATTTATACCGTTCTTACGTAATCTGGGTGTAAGCTTACATATACCAGAGCTTTTTTTCTGGGTGCAAATAATCTAAAAATGTCGGGGGGGGGGTTATTATCATGAGAACATTTCTGAACAAAATACATAGATATTCAATAACGAGCACAAAAAGCACTAAATCATAGCAAAAAATCGACATTTTGGGAATCTATTTAATCTACGTTGGCTTATCAAAGCTGTACGGAGTAAATTGATAATAACATTTGATGTCATATCACTGAATATGGTTTTACATTGCATAATGATGTAAAGTGTCTTGGTTTTCGTACACTTATCGAATTGATAGTGATATTAAAACTTTTATCACATCTGCAGTAAACAAATAAGTGTGTGTGTGTGTGTGTGTGTGTGTGTGTGTGTGTGTGTGTGTGTGTTATCACTGTGTTCGCATACGGTCGTTAAGGAAGGCACAAAAGCATCGTGTGGCCTAAGTCGACTTAATAAAGAAAACTAAACCCAGAATCGCAGTGCATTTCAATATAAAATTTTTAATGTAGTGTGTGTGTGTGTGTGTGTACGCGCGCGCGCGCGCGCGCGTGTGTGTGTGTGTGTGTGTGTGTGTGTGTGTGTGTGTACTTGTCTGTGATAAAATATATTAATCATGTCTGCATTAATTCTAGTATATCGCTACTGAGAGATGGCGACCTTATCTTCCCACGTATGTGAAAACGACATTTTAATTGATGTTACAAGATGGTATACAGTCAATTTTCATTTGTTTAGACACACTTTGTAATTTTTAATTTAGTACTTTCGGTGCATGATTTCCCTGATTTCTATATGTATGTATGTATGTATGTATGTATGTATGTATGTATGTATGTATGTATTCATTCATTCAGATATAGTCAGGTATTTACCAACTATGTCTTGCCTTATACCTTGAAAAAGATTTTTTATTCGAAACGTCGGATTACATCTATTTATTCGGACTGTATCTCAAGTTCCTTATGCATTTTTATGTATGTATGTATGTATGTATGTATGTATGTATGTATGTATGTATGTATGTATGTATGTGTGTGTATGTATATACGTACATACATACGGATGGATGGATGGATGGATGGATGGATGGACGGACGGATGTGCATGTATGTTCAGTTTTACTAGTTGCTACTCAGGCATACCTTTGCCACCTTACACAGTTAGTTACTATTTTAGCATAAATTACCATAGTCTTGCTGCTAGACGTTCGGGCTTTCTTCCGATACAATAAGCGAACGAAGTTCGCAGTGAGGGCTTGCCCAAACGTCTAGCTAATGTCATTTCCAAACTTCACATTCCATTGAGATGACATATGGCCGTGGATTGGACCATGAAGGCACATATATGTTAATATATTCAATAACCCATGACCTCTACATTGCTAATGCTCTATAATACTAATGTCCAATATCACGTGATGATAAAAGATTACTAACTATTATGTCTTATCAGTTTATGGTAATTGTGAGTTTGATGAGTGTGTTGACGTTGTCATTCACACATTTCAGTTAAGGCATTGGTGGTTATTTTACAAGCCCCTCCTTAAGCTGAATATGCATGAAAAAAATTAGCTATTGTCCTCTGTTTGTGCTTGTCTCTAATGCCGTTCTCTGATTGGCAGTTATTTATATCCTGAACTGCAGAGATGACATTTGCTAGACCTTGGATGTTCCATCCTCGATAGCGATGTTCGATCGTGTGTCGTATTGTATCGGAAGAACATCCGAGGTCTAGCAGATAGACTCAAGTTACCAATACTGGTCTGAGCTTATACTGGACATCACCAAGTAAAAATATGTAATTAAAACTAGACTTGACCAGCCCCATCTACTTTTTTTTAAAATTTTCCAATGCATTGTTTCGATGTATACCCATATTGTCCTTATATGGCAAGATATCTTTTTAAGACCGAGAATAAGTATCTTAGCACACACCCAAGCAATGACACCAGAATATGGATACCACACATGTAACATGGACTACGCATGCACACTACTTCATCTTGTGACGTATGGCTTCAAACAGTAGTATTCGTGGCTTTAACACAGCGTAGGAGGTTTTGTCTATATAGATACCTAGAGGGATAAGCTTACAGTCATTGCACATCGATAGGCTAACTTGTATTTTGAAGCAAATGCTAGAGAAGGGAAGAAGTATGCCTATTCTGATTTCCAACCAAGGAGTTATCTGTGTACTGCTGATGGCTACATGTTGTACTTTCGGTAGGAGTTCGCCAATTGATGAGTCGTCCAGCACCTTATCAAAGTCTATCACTGGCCATGGCATTAAGGAACCTCATTTCAACGAACACACCTTACCAGTGTCTCAACCTTCAAAATTTTTTTATGAAACTGAACGAGGTGAGAAGAGTGTTAGCACGTATTCAGAGAAAGACGACACAATCACCCTTGAATTTATGAGAAAGAGAGGTACAAAGTTCATAAATGAGTTTATTCTTGGTTCGGACGACCGTTCACCTATACCAGTCTCACAGAGACGGCGTCTTCCATACTCAAACATAGTGAGGCTTTCGATCGGCTGTTCAGGTCTGCTTGTATCCCAGAAGCACGTACTCACTGCCGCACACTGTGTACACGATGGCACGACTTTGCTGAGAAACAAAGACAGAATAAAAGTTGAAGTACCAAGTCTATATAGCTTCCGTCTCTACTTCGTGAAGGATATCGGTTTTCCAACAGGTTGGCTAAAAACAGGTGATAATACGGACTTTGAACGTGCCGCCAGCGACTATGCCATATTAACGCTATCTGCACCAGTTAGCGGACATAACCAATTTCTTCCTCTGGCTATGAGCAATGAAGGTATAAGCAACATCGCCACCGTCGTTAACTTCGCTGGTTTTCCTGGAGATAAATATCCGGGTATGTGGCAGTCGTCATGCAGTGTGACCGATGGAAACTTTGTAATGAACGACAATCTGCTACTCACACAATGCGACTCAGCCCCGGGCACCTCCGGCTCCCCCGTGTTCGTCAATAATCCTAGAAGTGGTAAACGTATCATCGGCCTCGTATCTAACTCAGTAACTAAAAAGACTAAAGGTGGTCGACATGTGAGATTCAACGT